>NW_022111361.1:930085-937782 GCF_000313985.2 Echinops telfairi | reverse complement strand
TCTATGTATTGTGATGAATTGTATGAGCCCCAATAAATTGATTAAAAAAAAAAAAGAAAAGAAACAATGTAGCCACCAGATAAATTCAAAGACCCACCAGGGCCACCGTAAAAAAAAAAAAATTCCATTGTATGGATGTAGCAGAGTTTTCCATTCCTCTATAATTAGAAGTTTTGGACTCCATGTTTTTGAAATTATGGAAATTATTGCAATAAGCATAGATATGCATATGTCAACATTGGGGATTGTCGGTTTTTTGCTTTCACTGGTTTTTTTTAATCATTGTATTGGGGGCTCATATAGCTCTTATCACCATCCATCCATCCATCCATGTTGTCAAGCTCATTTGTACATCATTTGGGTTCTTTTTAAGTAACAGTGTCAATATGATGAAAGTATTTAATAGATGTACTTTTTTTTCTTTAAAAGAAGTCATTTTATTGGCGGCACTTAGAGATCTTATAATATTCCATACATCAATTGTATCCAGCATAATATATATACTTTTCAAGGAGACAGGGAAACCCTGGGACGGTGAGATGGATCACCTTTCTAGTCAGGGTCTTGTAACACCCACCAAATGATTGGATTAAAAACAAACAAACAGAAAAACCACTGAGTCGATTCTGACTAGTAGCAGCCCTATAGGACAGGGTAGAACTTCCCCTGGGGGGTTCTGAGGCTGCCAGTCTTTACGGGACTAGAAAACAACATAGTTTTCCAATGGAGTGGCCAGTGGTTTCCAACTGCTGATCATGAGGTTAATGGCCCAATAACTATAACTATTACAAATAAAAACATGTTACCTCTAAAGTGTGAGTTCTGAAGATAATTTAAGGAAAGATAGATCTGCCTTGACTTTGCCTATTTTAGCCAAAGAATTTCTTCTGAACACTCACCTACATGTAAAAGATGACAATGTTGCTAGGTGGCACATAAAAATATTACTCGTCGAGAGTTATCCACTGAAATGCTTACTGGAAAATGAGATTGTTGGTCTTCTCTGCCCTAGGAGCAGCTCGCCTGCTACTGCCCCTCATCCCCTAAAATTGCACGCCTGCGCCAAATTCGTCCCCACCCCTTCCCTGGTCAGGAGCACCTCCCAGCTGCTGAGCTGACCACTGTCTGTGTTGGTGCAGAAACGCCCCGAGACACTGACGGACGAGCGCTTCAGCAGCTTGACAGCCGCACGTCCCCTGACCTCACTCATCCCTAGTCGCAGCTTCCGAACCAGCACCGTCTCAAGGGACACTGACGCAGCCGCCAAGGTCATTGGGGCCGGGATGCCACAGTTGGAGTGGCGGGCTCTGGAGCTGGCATTGGGACTGTGCTTGGGGGCCTCATCCTTGGTGATGCCAGGACCCCTGCTCTGAAGCAGCAGCTCTTCTCCTACGCCCTCCTGGGCTGTGCCCTCTCGGAGGCCAGGGGGCTTTTCTGCCTCTTCGCCATGTGAAGGACCCTTCTTCACCTCCCATAGTTCTCTGCCTCACGTCTCGTCTGCCCTATACTGTATGTTGCTTTCCCTGCACCTCCCCAGGCAGCCTGGGGATAGAAATTGGCTAAGGGTTTGACAGAGGGAAGACAAGTGAATACGTACTGTATTAATAAAGATGGGGGGAAAAAAGAAAGAAAATGAGATTGTTTTAAAATAGTCTCTTGGAGGGAAGACAAAGGTCCTGAGTTGACCATTGTTAAAGCTGGACAATCGATACAGGAAATACATTATATCCCCATTTCCCTGTCTGTCTGTAAGGAGCCCTGGTAGTGTAGTGGGTTACATGTCAGGCTGCCAACCTCAAGGTCAGCAGTTCAAACCCACCAGCCAAAGATGAGGCTCTCTTCTCCTCTAAAGATTTACAGTCTTGGCAACCCAAAGAAGCAGTTCCACTCTGTCATATGGGATCGCTGTGCGTCTGAGTCCACTGAATGGCCGTGGTATTTTTGTGTGTGTCTTAAAGTGTTCCTATAAAAAGGTTAAAACACAAGCATACGTACACATGCTCAAGTAAATATTGTTTCGTTTAAATAAGATACTTGTCCTCTACACTCATCAACGTTCTGAGATTGAACTAAGAAATAATCGGGGTGAATCTGCTGTGTTTCGGAGCAGTTCGGACCAACTTCATTTTACAGGGTAGCCACTCCCTCCTGCCCATCACTAAGAACCAGCAAAGTCTGCCACTCGTAGCGTGAAAACCTCCCGGGACTGTGCAGAATTGCAGACCCATGCACTACTTGTCCTTTTGTGTTTGGCTCATTTTACTCGGCACGAAGTGCTCCGGTTCGTCCAGGCTCTGGAGGGGTTGTATGGATTCATCGCTGTTCGGTACCACTTCATAGTGTCCCGGTAAAGGTGATCTCGTCGTTATTCTAATAATGGACATTGAGGATGTGTCCATCTTTTTGCAATTGTGACGAGTGTTGTGATGAACATGGGTGTACATATGTATGCTATGGGTCTTGTTTCTTAGGGTATATACGAAATAGAGGGATTGCTAGGTCATAGGTTATTTCCAAATTTTTGAAGCAGTGCCACACCACTCTCCACAGGGGTTGTAGTGTTTGACTGACCTACCAGCAGCGTATGAGAGTTCCAAATAACATTTGTGGTTTCCTGTTTCATGAATCTTCCTGTCAATGCTAGGGTGAGGTGCTGCCTCAGCATTGCTTAGATTTGCATCTCTCGAATGGTCAATGTGTTCGTTACCCCCCCGGAATGTGCTCATTAGTGAACTGTTTCTCTGACCACTTAATTGGATTATCCATCTTTTTCTTGTTGAGAGGCTTTATAAAGATTTTAAAGATTAGTCCCTTGACAAAAATTTCCCCTACTCTATGAGTTCTCTTTTCCCTTTGTTAGTGAAGTCTTTTTTTGTTTGTTTGTTTAATCATCAATTGCACAATTTTATTTCACTGTGGTTGCATGTATTTTCTTTTTTTTCTTTTTCTTTTTTTTTAACATTTTATTAGGGGCTCATACAACTGTTATCCCAATCCATACACACATCAATTGTGTAAAGCGCATTTGTACATCGTTTCTCAAAACATTTTCTCTCCATTTAAACCCCCGACATTAGGTCCTCATTTTTCCCCTCCCTCCCTGCTCCCCCCTCCCAGTTAGTGAAGTCTTTTGATGAACATAAGGGTCTTATTGTTAGGAGATCCCAGCCATCAATTTTGCCTCGTGTGTGTGTGTGTGTGTGTGTGTGTGTGTGTGTGTGTGTTTCTTAGATCTGATAGTATAGGTTTTGGTTTTGTTGTTGTTGTTGTTGTTGCTGTTGCTGCTGCCGTTATGGTGAGGTGAATTCCTGAGTGATATATATTTTATCCACTTGACCCCCAAAGAGACTAGTTTGGTTTGGAAAAACAGAGACCAGAGTGTGAAATATCAGCCTGTTCATTTCTGTTTGGGGTTCGAGTGCTTTAGGCCAATCTGGTGGGGAGACCGATACTTCGAGCTGATCAGGATCCCTCTGAGGCAGTTCCTGCTCTTTTCCTCTCTTGGGCTAGCTTTCTATTCTGGACTTACTTGCCCAGGGACAGGATGCTTGAAGAAAGAAGGTATGATTTTTATGCAAAGATCTAGCTTTTATCCATTGTTTATGCCTGGGTTTCTTTCTGTTTTCAGATGGGTGAGTCTAATGATGATATCGACCAAATGTTCAGCAATTTGCTGGGAGAGATGGATCTGCTAACCCAGGTAAACTCCCCTTCTTAACTTTCAAGTTGTAAAAAAAAAAAAATGTGACTACAGAATTGGATTTTAATATGATGAATGATCTGAATGAGCTGTCTTTACAAAGCAACAACTAGAAATTGACAATGTTACGTATTTGTGATTTAACTGTTGACAGGGGTAAGGGAAAAATTAAGCTTTTTCCTGATTATACCTTTCTGAGTTAAGTCCAAACATGGATTACACATAGGAGGAGACTTGAAAAAAAAATCCTGGAAAGATTCATTGAAAGATAATGGGTTTTTTCCATCAACTTTTTCCAAGCCCCTCCATACATTCCATTCTATCAGTGGTTGTGTTCATCATGGTCAAATAGTTGGGCAATAGAAACATTTTCCTGAAGCATAATTTCACAGATACCCCCATGAACAATTTCCTCTGGGGTTACACATTATTAAGGTGAACTAAATTACATGATCTTTAGTAAAGGTGTTTTTTTTTTTTACCAACTATTGAGGCATGACTATATTCTAAAAGACAAGTGAGAATTCCTGTGGCCTCCTCATTCAACATAAGAACTTAGCCCCCGCCATGTACGGACCCAGAGATCACCCTCACTGTCAGACAGACAGGAGCCCCGTAGCTGCCAAGGAAAAGACCATTGACCCAGACTAATAGCGTTCACTTCACCAAGTCATGTGAACTTTGATATGTCAAATAATCTTATAAATGATTATTAGTTCAGGAAGTAGAACTCATCAATTTCTACACAAATTATAAAAATATGAATAGCCTAATATTCATAAACAGGATAGGAACTCTTAAACGTTTTCTATAAAATAAATGAAGACTCATCTATGCTTCCACCACTCGTCTGTCAGCTTGTCGTCCTGTGGTAACTTGTGGGATGCTGGAAGTTATGTCACTCGTATTTCAAATACCAGTAGGGTCATCAAAGTTGAACAGGTCTCAGCAGAGCTTCCAGATTAAGAACAGACTGTGAAGAAGGAATAGATTGTTCACTCTGATGAATTGGCCACTAAAAACCTGAACGCGTCAGACACGAAAACCTGATGGATTGCAGAGGAACGTGGTCCGAGACAGTGCCCGAAGAGCAGCCTCCTCAGACTGAAAGGCTCTCAGAATACATCTGAGCAAGAGCTGCCTCCTCTATAAAGCAAATGCTCCCATCGTACAGCAGAGGGAGGGAAGCCTTCGGGGCCTTTGTTTGCTGAGAGGGCCCGATTCCAAATGAGAAGAAGCAGCGGCAAATGCCTGTGAATAATTGGAATTGGGAATGTGCAAAGCAGGGATCAAGGGAAATTAGAAATCGTCAAAAATGAAACAGAATGTAAAAAGATCAATATCCTAAGCATTTGTGCACTGAAATGGGCTAATACTGGCCATTTTTAAATCAAAGTCATATGGTTTACTATGCTGGGAATGACAGATTCAAGATGAATGGAATGGCATCACATTGGCCATCCAAAAGGACATTTCAAGATCTATCTTGCAGTATATTGCTGTCTGTGATCCAGTAATATCTATTCTATACAATATCTATACAAGGAAATCCAGTCAACAGAAGTATTATTCAACTTTACACACCAACCACTAAAGCTAGTGATGAAGAAATTAAAGAAGCCTGCCAATATCTTCGGTCTGAAATTGATCAAATGTGCAATCAAGATGCATTGATAAATAATGGAGATTGGAATGAAAAAGTTGGAAACAAACAGGAAGGAGTAGTAGTTGGAAAATAGGGCCTTGATAATGGAGACAGAGTTGGAGATGTTATGATAAATTTTGCAAGACCAATGACATCATCATCACAAATACTTATTTCAGCAATTGGTGACTATGCACATGGACTTCTCCAGATGGAAGACATGGAAATCAAATTGACTACGTCTGCAGGAAGACACAATGGAGAAGCTCAATATCAGCAGCTAAAACCAGACTAGGGGCCAACTGTGGAACAGACCATCAATTGCTCAGATCTAAGTTCAGGATAAAACTGAAGGTTAAAACAAATCCACATGAGTTAAAGTACGACCTTGAGCCTATCCCACTTAAATTTCAAGAGCATTTCAAGCACAGGGTTGTTATACTGCACACTAAGGACAGAAGACCCGAGGAGCTGTGGGAGGACATCAAGAACATTATTCAGGAAGAAAGTAAAAGGCAATTAAAAAGACAGGAGAAAAGAAAAATTCAAAGTGCATATCAGAAAAGACTCTGCAACTTGCTTTTAATCATAGTTGCTAAGTGTGGCAGTTACATAATCTCTTGTCAACTTGTGAAGGGTGGAGTCTAGCACGTCAATCAGGTCGCAGCTTGATGACCTCATTTGGAGGCACTAAAGAGAAAAATAGCTCTCTGGAGGCCAGATACACAGACACTCCCTGCGAGACATTCCTGCTGACAAGACACATGGAGCTATGCTAGAGCCCTGGAGCTGGAGGAGCCACATGGAGACCCATGCCAGTGCTAAGATGCTTACACCACCACTGGATCTACAAGACTTTCCACCCACTGGCCTGTGATCTCCCTGAATTCAGCATCATTGCATGTGTTTTGTGAGTCTAAAGAGGAATTTATAGATTGGTATCAGACATATGGGCTAATATCAGACTTATGGACTTGATCTGGACTGGACTAGGATGTTTTCTCAATATTGACTTGCTCTTGTATGTAAAGCTCTTTCTTATAGACATATGAGTGTCTCCCTAGATTTGTTTCTCTAGTCAACCTGGACTAGCACACTAAGGCAAATGGAAGAAATGATGAAGTAAATGAGCTAAACAGAACATTTCAAAGGGTATCTTGAGAAGACAAAGTAAAGTCGTATGATGAAATGTGTAAAAAACCAACACGGAAGACCACACTCACATACGTCAAACTAAAGAACTAGAGGGACACAACCAAGTCTCCGTTTCATTATTGAAGGTCTGTGGGCAAAATATTGAAAGATGCAGGAAGCATCAAAAGAAGACAGAAAGAATACACACAGAGTCACTGGTAAAAACAAACAAACAAACAAAACTAGTCAACATTCAACCATTTCAAGAGCTAGCATATAACCAAGAGCCAATGATATTGATGGATGAAGTTCAAGCTGAACTGAATACATTACCCAAAAACAAGGGTCCAGGAACTGACAGAATACCAACTGAAGGGTTTCAACAAGCTAATGAAGCACTCAAAGCACTCACTTGTCTATACCAAGAAATTGGGAAGCCAGCTACCTGGCCAAATAACTGGAGGAGATACACAATTGAACCCACTCCAAATAAGGGTGACCCAACAGAATGCACAAATAATAGAACAATGCCATTGATATCACATGCAAGTAAAACTATTGCAAAAGATCATCTGACAACCATTGTGACAGTGCATCGACAAGGAGCTGCCAGAAACTCAGACCAGGCTCAAAAGAGGACATGGAACAAGGGATATCATTGCTGATGTCAGATGGATCTTGGTGAAGGTAGAGAATACCAGAAAGATATTTACTTGTGTGTGTGTGTGTGTGTGTGTGTGTGTGTGTTTAATCTATTGTAGCAATTTTTTAAAAATCATTTTATTGGGGGCTCATACAACTATTATCACAATCCATTCATACAATGATTGTGTCAAGCACATTTGTACATTTGTTGCCATCATCAGTCTCAAAACATTTGCTTTCTACTTGAACCCTTGGTATCAGCTCCTCATTTTTTCCCTTCCCTCCCCACTCCTTCCCCTCTCATGAACCCTTGATAATTTATAAATTATTATTATTTTGTCATATCTTACACCATCCAACGTCTCCCTTCACCCACTTTTAAGCTGTCCGTCCCCCGGGGAGGAGGTTATATGTAGATCCTTATAATTGGCTCCCCATTTCTATCCCACCCTCCCGGTATTGCCACTCTCAGCACTGGTCCTGAAGGGATCATCTGCCCTGGATTCCCTGTGTTTCCAGTTCCTATCTGTACCAGTGTATACCCTCTGGTCTAGCCAGATTTGTAAGGTAGAA
>NW_022111361.1:867907-929985 GCF_000313985.2 Echinops telfairi | reverse complement strand
TTTTGTTGTTAGTTGGTTCCAATTCATAGCAACTCTGTACAACACAACAGAACACTGACTAGTCCTGTATCATCCTCACAGTTGTTATTATGTTTGAGCCTATGTTGCAACCACACTGTCCATCCATCTCCCTGAGGATCTAGTTTATAGTACTATTAAAATTCAAGTGTGTTCTTAATCTACGAGAGACAAAATTTTACACACTAGGTTTAGATTAGACAGGGTGCTGGTTAAAAGGTGAGTGTTGAGACAAGTTTTTAAAATCTCAGATGCTAGCCTTTCTGACAGCCAGCCACTAGCTAATTTGTTCACTACACTTTTGCTTTAGCGCCCATATCTTCCGTGATCACTTCATGAGGGCAAGTATTGAGTAAGACCACTCATAAGACCTATTCATTCTTAGATGAGCGCTACAGTTAAGTGTGGGCTCAAAATCTATTCATATATCTTTGGTTTATATATGAACCTGGTTCATTTTAGAGACATTAAAAATCAGACCTATGAGGCATATGGCAATTTTCTTGATAATATTAACTTAGTCAATAGATTAGAATTTTAAAGCCCCTATGCATGTATACAGCAGCTTTTTAGACCAAAATACATGAATTGTTGACTTGTACAGACTAAAAACTTAAGTGACTGACACAGTTTACACAAACAATGTACAACTAAGTCCACACCAAAGAAGCACACCTGTCTTGGTGATCCAAGAATTATAAATAATAAAATCTAAGACTGGAGGAGGGAACAATATTACAGCTTAAATTCTGAGCACCAGGTTTGTGGAAGGCTGTGACCAGTAAAGGCAAAAATCTGGGTTAGAAACCACAATCCATGCTCCATAAAGGGGGAGCACTTACATAAAAAGGAATCAGAGAAGTTGAAAGTTTAATATGGACCATGATATATTCATAAATCGAGCAAAAAGTCAATAGGGATGAAATAGCAATCACACCATTAATCAAAGGAAGATTCATGACAACAACCACCACCAAAATAAAAACACCCTAACTTAGGAAAGAATCATGCTTTTTTATCAGCAGAAACTGTAAATCAAATTCAAGTTTTACTGGTCATAGACCTTTATATGGAAAAATTATAAAGCAAAGTGAGAGACAGAAAGATGCGAGGACAGAAAATAAAAGTTGTGAGAGTTTTTAATATCTCTCAGTCTTTGAGAGATTGATTTGAAAATAGAGAGACAGAATTTCTAAATAATATAATTAACCAGGTCAGTGTGTATTCAGTTTTACTTGCCTTCCCTTTGGTTTTCTGATCATTCTAAATTTCTGTAATGAATAGCAATAATTTCGTATCTTAGAAAACCCCCCACATGATACTTATTGGGACAGGCACCCACTTCATGCTTATGAATACCTCTTCTACAGGTACTCTTTGGGAGGCATAAACAGATAAGTGCTCAACGACTAGCCAACCTGTTAGTGATTTGGCCCCATTCTCAGAGGCTCCTGGGAAGAAACTTCTGGCATTCTGCTGCCTGGAAAACTCGATGCAATAGTTCTAGTCTGCACGGGTGCAGTCTGCATACGTCAGAATCCACCTGATGGCGATGGACATCAACAACTGCCACCACTTGCTATTGAGTTGCCTCCACCCCCTGGGGGTCCCCTATGCATCCTAGTAGGATCACATGATTTTCAATGGCAGATTCTGGGGAAGGAGAGGGTCAGACCCTTCGGCGTTGTTTCTGGGTGGGCTGCAACCTCCATCCTTTTAGTTAGCAGCTGAGTGTGTCCGCTGCTGCACTGCCCAGAGGTTTCATGCCTTCTACACACAGTGTCAGAGAAGCAGCCGTGAGAAAGAGGAGAGTTTGGAGCACATGCCCTGAAGGCTTCGTTTCCAGACATCTCTCTCTTGCACAGCTTCCGCGAAGGGTTAGGTCACATTTAGAGGAAAGGAAAGAGAAGGAACAAGAATTGTTCCTCTTTGAGCACTCACGCTGACTGAGTTGTCCGCCCATGATCATGCACTTCTCCGCCCGATACCATACAGCATGCCTTGTGCCTCAGTTTGTGTGAACTCTGGGGAGATAGAGGAAGGAAGGGATATGTTTGTGATGCTAGGAAGTGCCCCTCCCCCACATTCGTTTACAGTTCATCAGAATCTGGGAACCAAGGGGCTTAAAAAAAAAAGTTAATAGGGAAAATGGAATTGAAAGATAATGGCATTTTCCCATGAACTTTTGAAGCCCCTCATATTAAAGCTGCCAAAACAACAGAAAATCACTATCATTTTCCCTTTCCTCCTCCTTTTGCCCACTTTAGACAAGTTACAAGTGTTCACAAGGATCTACATATAACCCCCCTCCCTGGGGGACGGACAACAAAAAAGTGGGTGAAGGGAGACATTGGTCAGTGTAAGACATGACAAAATAACAATTTATAAATTATCAAGGGTTCGTAAGGTAGGTAAGAAAAATGAGGAGCTGATACCAAGGCTCAAGTAGAAAGAAAATGTTTTGAAGATGATGATCTCAACACATGTACAAATGTGCTTGACACAAGGATGGATGCATGGATTGTGATAAGAGCTGTATGGGCCCCCAATAAGATGCTTTTTTTTTTAAGTGTGCTGACAGATGAAATCTTGGAGCAAAGACTTTTAGACGTAAGCAATTTGAAATTCCTCGGGAAGCAATTTAGAAGTCAACATAGTGCCCACAGTACTATCCTAGAAAGCACAAAGAATCAACTAAAACAATTATATTTTAATGTATACACATATGCCTCTCTGTGTGCATATGTAAACCCAAACCATTCCACTGACACCTAGTCAAGTCTGTCTCCTAGCAACCCCACAGGACAGAGTTGAACTGCCCCATAGGGTTTCTGAGGCTATAAATCTTTACAGAAGCAGGCTGCCACGTCTCTTGCCTGTGGAGTGGCTGGGTGGATTTGAACCTCTGATCTTTTGGTTAGCAACCAAGTGCATTAACCATTGCCCCACCAGAGATCCTATCTACCTATCTCTCTATCTGTCCATACACACATATACCTATCCATTGTGCATCCACCCATTCATCCATCATCAGTCTATCTATTTATTTATCTTACCAAGGCGACCTGATGGCATAGTTGGTTAAACATTGGACTGCAAATCAAAAGGTCAACAGTTTGAACTCACCAGTTGGTTTGTGGGAGAGATCAGACATTTCTGCTCCTGTGAAAATGTATAGCCTCAGAAACCCAAGGGGACCATTCTATTCTGTCACACAGGATAGCAGTGAATCAGAACCCCCCGTAGAACTGGGTTTCTAGCTCTCTGCATCGTAGGAAACTGCTGATACACACATACAGGCACTGGGAAAGCCAATACATAAATTATCTAATTAACTGGATATTTTGTAAGTAAGTGCAGCCAAGTCAAGACTACTGTTTATATAGCAGAAATGTAAATGCACAATACCCAGGAAAATTTGGAGGGAAAAATTAATGATAATATTAAACCAGATTAGTGAAACAGATTCAAATCTATGAGGGAGCTTCAAAGAGTTCATGAAACTAATCCATTATCTTTTTCGGTCTATGTTTCTATGAACTTTTAAAAGACTCTTATTTATAGGTATTTAAAATATGATAGGGTTGGCATCTTAATAAATAGGGAAAGGAGGATTATTTGATAAATTTAATAAATTGAGTTGGGATAATGCATCTGGGAACTAAAACACTGATTTCTTCCTCGTACTTTACACCCAAATGCGTTCCATGACATAAAAATATAAATATATAAAGCACATTTGTAAGAAAACACAGGAGAACTCTTTGTATAATCTCAAAATGTGGCTAGTTTTCCTAAGCAAGACATACCACTTGGAAGCAATAAAAGAAAAAGTGTGCTAGTCCGGGTAGACTAAAGAAACGAATCCAGGGAGACTCATATATGTAAAGAGCTATCTATCAAAGAGTAATTATATATTAGGAAAATATCCCAGCCTGGTCCAGATCAAGTCCGTAAGTCTGATGTTAGCCTATATGCCCAATACCAGTCCATACATTCCTCTTCAGACTCACACAGCCCATGCAATGATGCCTAATGCAGGAAGGTCACAGGCTGGTGGATGAAAGGTCTTGTGGATCTGGAGATGGTGAAAGCATCTCTGTGCTGGCATGATGCCCCTCCAGCTCTCTGAGTGTGACTCTGAGTTAGTCTGGATACTTTAGAGAAACAAATCCATAGAAACTCATATGTATAAGAGAGTTTTACATAAAGGGTAAGTGCACATCAAAAAAAATCCCAACCCAGTGCTACCCAAGCCCACAAGCCCAACATTAGCCCATATGTCTGACCTAATCCACAAAGTCCTCCCCCATCTCACAAAACACGCAATGATGCCGACTGCAGGAGGAAAGCTGAGTCAGTGAATGTGTAAGCATCTCAGCGCTTGCAGGGGTCTCCACACAGCTGCTCCAGCACCCAGCCTGCATCAGGGTAGGTCCATGTGACTTCTCCTCAGGGATGTCTTGCAGGAAGTGAGCTTTGCCGGCTGAAGCAGGGAACTGGCTAAGGCAACTGCACTGGTCTACCATCAGAGAACAAGAGACCCGAGAGCTAGAAAGGCAAGGCTCACCGAGCCGTTTATCTCTCTGTCCTTCAATTAATCTCACATGTGTCAGGTTGGCACAATAAACTTTAACTATCCCAGGCTCCTAATGGCTTGTCAACAGGAAGGTGGCACAGAGAGAGTGTGTCCTACCTCCAGGGAGGAAGAGAATAAGTCCCAGAATCCTCATGAGAAGGCCACGCCCACAAGGAGGGATCAACAGGCTGTGACCTGATTGGCAGGCTAGACTCCACCCCTTCATTTATCAAGCTGACATAAAATTGTGTAACTACCACAAAAAGTGATACAGATAAAAAAGGAAAACTTTGACATTTCAACATGGCATAATTAAGTAATTTATAATGGTACCTAGAATTTTAAAAAAGCAAAGGTGCATTATTAGTCACCATTGGAAGTTGCCAGGAGACTAACTTGTTACTCTGAAAATTGATAAATGGGAGGAGGAGTTCTCTTAACCTCTTTGCACATCAGAGTAAGCAAATCATTGTTGAGAGAAAGTGCTTTGCAGAAGGCATTTCGAAGGAATGAAGAATTGGTAACATCTAATGAAATGAAATTTTGAGCAAATGTTACTTCGGAGTCCAGGATAAAGCAGTATTCTCAAACCAGTCACTCACATAGCACTGGCAAGATTTTTGCCATACTTGTAACCTACCTATTGTTCTACTGATTTGATTTGAACTTAATGGATTTTTAAAAACTAAACTTCATCTCAATCAGACTAGAAGCTCTAATTTTTCTTTCCTCGATAAACACCCAAAGACATATACAACAATTTAAATTTTAAATGCTTGTGTCTTCTTACATCCCCTAAAATGAATTATTTCACCTGTCACTCACTGGGTGGTGAGTTTGGTTTGATTCTTTGCAAATTTCTACATTAACATTTTGTTAAATAACTAATTCTAATTTTATAAAATACTAGAACAAATTTATATTACTGAAGAAAAAAGTTGAATACCTAATTGCTGTTAGACCTCTGAATTCTAACTTTAAAAACACAGGTAATGAATTTTTTTAATTTTTTCCGCAAAGTATTATTTTATATAAATTATTTTATTGGGGACTCTTACAGCTCTTATAATAATCCATACATCAATTGTATCAAGCACACTTATACATGTATTGCCATCATTATTTTCAAAACATTTTCTTTGTACTTGAGCCCTTGGTACCAGCTCCTCTTTTTTCCCCTCCCTCCCCTACCCTCCCACACTCGTGAACCCTTGATAATTTATAAATTATTATTATTTTCATATCTTACATCATCCACTGTCTCCCTTCACCCACGTTTCTGTTGTTTCATCCCCAAGCCTTTAAGACCCCAGACACTGTATCTTCTAATAGCCGGGCACCATTTACTTTCTTCACCACATTTCCACAAAGTATTTTGTTCAGAGGTTTTTCCCATAATTTTTTTCATGAAGCTCCGCTTTCTCTAATCAATTTCTGCATGCCCCATCCATTTTCCTGAATCAATTCTGAAATTGTAGTCATTTTCCTCTACGTTTTATCCTGGATTTCAACTTGCATGAATTAATTTTATTTTTCACCTTCTTGATTCGTGGTCTTTCTCCCCTTTTTGTTGTTGTTGTTAGGTACCATGCAGCCAGTTCCCCCTCGTAACGACCCTATGTACAACACAACAAAACTCTGCCCATTCCTGTGACAACCTCACAATTGGTACCGCATGTACTCGAATATAAGTCGACCCAAATAGCCACCGAGGTGCCTAATTTTACCACAAAAACTGCATTAAAAATGTACTGAAGAGCTCGGGTTATACTCGAGTATATGTTTGAGCCCCTTGTTGCAAGCACTGTATCCATCCATGTCACTGAGAGTCTTCCCATTTTTGACCAACCATCTACTTCACCAGGCATGATGACCTGCCCTAGTGATTGGTCTCTCCTGATAACAAGTTCAAAGTATGTGAGACCAAGCCTCGCCATTCTCCCTTCCAAGAAGCATTCGAGCTGTCCTTCTTGCAAGAAAAATGTGTTTCTTCTTCTGGCAGCCCATGACACTTTCCATATTCTTTGCCAACATCATGATAAAATACATTCTCCTTTGGTCTTCCTTATTCAGCGTCCAACTTTCACATGCCTAAGAAGTGACAGAAAATACCGTGGCTCGAGTCAGATGCACCTTAGTCCTCAAAGAGACATCGTTGATCTCTCAACACTTTAGCTGTCTTGTGGAGCAGATTTGCCCAGTACAATACATCACTTGATTTGTTGACTACTGTCTTCCATGAACACTTGTCATGGATCCGAGTAAAATGAAATCCTTGACAACTTCAATCTCTTCAATTTATTATAATGTCTTTTGGTCCCATTGTGAGGATTTTGGTTTTCTGTACATTGAGTTGCAATTCATGCTGTAGCCTGCAGTTCTTCATCAGCAAGTGTTCTGAGTCCTCTTGATTTCAACAAGCAAGATTGTACCATCCATGCCTCACAATCCTCCCTCCAATCCTGATGCTGAGTTCCTCTCCATATAGTCCGACTTCTCAAATTGTTTGCTCAGCGTACAGATCGAATAAGCATGGAGAAAGAACGCACCCCGGGCACACATCCTTCCTGATTTCAAACCATGCCTTACTCCCTTGATCTGTTCAAACAGCTACCTTTGGATCTATATACAGGCTCCACATGAGCACCATGAAGTGTTCTAGAGTTCCAGCTCCATAAAAGGTTATTCATGGTTTGTTATCATTCCTATGGTCAATAAAACACAAGTAAACATCTTGTGTTTACTTATTGAAGCAATTACATTTTTAAATGTTTTCTCATATATATAATGATAAATTCTTCTTTTGAAATTTCAAGGATGAAGAATATTATTTACCAAAACAAATTAGCATTTTAGAGATTCATTCACTATTATAAAAGCATTCATGTTTAAGAACAAGTGTAATCAATTCTTGGAATATAGATCTAAAAATATGCTTAAAATTTAAATTACCCTAACTCATTCTCATCATTTTCAGTTTTTCTGTTTTGTTTTGAGATGGTATCAAATAATTGGTAAGTTGGAATTTTCTTTAGAGAAAAAAGCAGTACATAAATCATTTTCAAGTGGGTATGTGGTTCTTAATATATCTACAGGGAAAAAATGTGTGGACAATAAATATTTTGACTTAATGGTTAAAGTATGTTGTGAAATGTCAATATCATGAATAATTTTTTTTTTGGGGGGGGGTATCTATTTCCACAGAGTTTAGGAGTTGAAACCCTTCCTCCGCCTGAAACAAGGACTACCAGAACTGAATTTAACTACACTGTGGGCTTTAAAGATTTAAATGGTAAGCATGATCATTTCTTATATGACTTATAATCATAAGGTGGACAAAAATGTGTATGGAGCTGTAGTTTGAAAAGAGAATTAAAGAAACCTAGATAGCATGGTAAATATCATTTTTAAAGTACTGGATTTCAGATCGTCCTTTTTCTTATGAATAATGCTATAGAGTGATATAATGAAATATGAATAAGAAAATGTCCCTTAAAGGATAGTAATAAATTATCCATTTTATAACCATTGAGAATAAATGAATGAATTTTTTGAAATATGTTTTAGTTTATATATATTTCCTCCCTTTGGCTTTAAAAAATAAAAATTTCCTTGACTCTGTCACTTTCTTTTCTTCATATAAATTTCTCTGCTTTTTTAGTACAGCGGGGATCTTCAGCTCATAAGCTACTTAAGTTGCCATAAATCTCTAAGTAACAGTTTCCAAATTAACCAGAATTCACTGCAACTCTTGCATGAGGCCTATTGTTCGTACCGAAGATCGAAAAAGAAAAAGGCCAGGAAGAAGCAGGCCCGTGTCAGGTGCTGGAGGGCCAAGCTAACTCTAGTCACTCGCTCCGCTTATGTTCTCTCTCCTTCTTCGTCATCTTTAGGGGTGCCCATCGTGATACATGGTAATATACCTTGCAGGCTTCTCCTGTTCTTGCCCCATGTGTCCCCTCAGTTTGCTGTAGAAACTGATTCCTGACAGTCATTTCCATCATGATGATGGAATCAAGTTTCAAAAAATAGCGAACTTCGTAAAGTTGTGTCAGTAACAGATAGCATACGCTTGTTTACCGCAGTCATAACAACCCAGTACTTCAGTCATTTTCATCAAAATAAAAATTTAGTCAATAGTTGAATTCAGTTCAAATCAATTAATATTTCCTAAGCACAGTACCGAGGATCCAAAACATTTCTAAATGGGAGGAACTATGGAACATAATAATTGATAAGCAAAGAGACATTGGTAAAATGAGTACACGCATTTTGCCCAAAATCACCACAAGATTTAGTGACAGCCTTCAGCATGGAGTCCATATCTATCTGATTCCCTAATTCCGAAGTACTCAATTCCAATTTAATTAATTTAGGAGTATAGCCTCCTTTGGAAATCATTCATGTAAGTATCATGATGGGAATTTTGACCCTAAAATTTTTATAAATGATTAAAAGGCCATTTGTCTACCTGCCCACAGAATCACCATGTAACTGATAACATTAGGAAATTATTGCTATGTTTTATTGGTTTTACATACATATTCTTTGAAAAGAGTGTATTTGGTATAGCTTAATTCCATAATGAAATTCTATGTAAAAACAGCTTAGAGAAAAATGAATTCTTGGTACACATTTTGGAGTTCCACACTCGAGTGAGCGTGCTGCACTCTGGAGCTCTTCCCGTCAATGCAGCATGTCATAGTGGAAGTGACAGCCGTGGCTTCAACCACGGCTTCATCTACTAACCAGAAGTTGATGGTTGAAATCCACCGAGAGGCAGCTTGGCAGAAAGGCATGGCATCAACTTCTAAACGTCCTATGAAGCAGCTCTACTCTGACACACGTGGGGCCACCAGGCGTCAGAGTTGACACCCGGGCACGTGGTTTGGCTTTGTTTTAATAGGTTCCAAAGAGTTTACTGTGGTGATATTTGGTGTCCAGTTGTTTCACACATCTTTATGTTTGTCTGCTGCTGCGTCAACCTCATTTTCACAGCTCTTTCCTCATTCCTGTTTGTCGTTCCCATAGCAGTTAGCATCCTCTTCCTCACAGCTCCTCTATCTGCCAGTCCTTGCTTGTTGCACTGTGATCTGCTGAACAACTTCTGATCAGAACTCTGCTAGCGTCTCATGCCAACACCGCTCCCGCCACAGCACACCCTCTGGTCCACCTTCTGGACGGTGTGTCTGCTGCCGACTTCCCACACCTGGAAGGGACTCCAGAGTAAACTGCCCTCATTCTGAAAATCTTGGTCCACATTTTCCTTTAAACATTAGCTCCCAATTCACTGTCTTCCGAAAATTATCATTTTAATCATTTAATGAAACTTTTATTTTTAACTCTTAAGTCCTGTTAGTGCTTTAATGTCTGCTACCTGTCAGTAGCTGCCCTGGTGGTGTAATGGTTATAAATTGGGCTGTGACCTGTATGGTTGGTAGTTCAAGGCCAGCAGCAGTTCTGTGGTAAACACTGAGGTTTCTACTTCTGTCTACAGGGGGTTGCTATCAGTTGGTTTTTTTGTTTTGTTTTTTTTTAGTTGGGATTTAGTACATTTATCATTCCTTATTTCAATCATGTCACGTAGAATTGTATGATTGCTACCACAATCAATTTCCAAGCATTCTTTTTCTACAGGGACTCTTTGATATCAGCTCTCTTTTACACACCCCCCACTACCACCACCACCGTACCCCTCCCCCCAAGTCCCTTATTCTACCACTGCCCCAATAGGTCCATCAAGCCTGGGTTTCATATACCAGAAAACGGAAAAGCATATCAACCAGCTTCAAGAGGGTGACCTCCAGTGACATAACACCTCTGAGATACACCCTACTATGAATGAACAAAAACCAAACCAGAAATACAGAAAATTTGGAAACCAGATCAGGGGCGGGGGAGCATCGACTGACAAAGTTTTAACTGTTCGTGTCAGATTTATGCCTTTATCTTCTGCACTATGAGGCAGCTGTGACCTGATGGCAAGGGCTGGCGTTTCCGCTTGCTTGGTTGTATTTGTCAGCGCTGGACTCTGTGAGCGCTCCATCCTCTCCACAGTCTTGGAACATATTAAACCCAGTTGATTGAGACCCACTTTCTGTCAGATGTATTTTTTTTAATCAGTTGCCCTCTGACTGCTTACAAAACAGGTGGAGAGAATTCCACTTCTATCCCTTTCCAATATTCTCCTCCCCTACGTTCCTAAAACTAAGATCTGGCACCAGAATAGACATGGATAGATCCAACTGTTTCTCAAAATCTCTGTCTGTGTGTGTGCTACTGAATAAAAATAAGTCCAGGCCACTGGGCCTCCACTCAAGTACTCCCTCAAAGCAAGAATACTTTCTTCTATTAAATTGGCATTCTATGATGCTCACCTCCCCGACACAACTGCTGAAGACAAAGCAGGCAAATAAGCAAATGTGGTGAAGAAAGCTGATGGTGCCCAGCTATCAAAAGATATAGCGTCTGGGGTCTTAAAGGCTTGAAGGTAATCAAGCGGCCATCAAGCTCAGAAGCAACAAAGCCCACATGGAAGAAGCACACCAGCCTATGCGATCACAAGGTGTCGAAGGGCTCAGGTACAAGGCATCATCAGAACAAAAAATCTTACCATAGTGAATGATGGGGGGAGTGCGGAGTGGAGCCCCAAAGCCCATTAGCAGGCCACTGGAAACCCCCTTGCAGAGGGGTCTCGGGGAGGAGACGAGCCAGTCAGGGGGCAATGTAGCAACAATGAAAAATACAACTTTTCTCTAGTTCCTAAATGCTTCCTCCCCGCCCCCACTATCATGATCCGAATTCTACCTTGCATGTCTGGCTAGACCAGAGGATGTACACTGGTACAGATAGGAACTGGAAATACAGGGATTCCAGGGCGGATGATCCCTTCAGGACCAGTGAGTGGTGATACTGGGAGGGTATCACCATTGGGAGGGAGAGTGGGCAGGAAAGAGGGAACCGATTACAAGGAACTATATGTGACCTCCTCCCTGGGGGACAGACAACCGAAAAGTGGGTGAAGGGAGACGTCGGACAGGGCAAGATATGACAAAATAATAATTTATAAATTATCAAGGGCTCATGAGGGAGAGGGGAGCGGGGAGGGAGGGGGGAAATGAGGACCTAATGCCGGGGGCTTAAGTGGAGAGGAAATGTTTTGAGAATGATGAGGGTAATGAATGTACAAATGCGCTTTACACAATTGATGTATGTATGGATTGTGATAAGAGTTGTATGAGCCCCTAATAAAATGATTTAAAAAAATAAGTCCAGGCTTCCTTATTAAGTCATAGCAAAATAAGGATTTCCCTATTTAAGTATGACTCGGAAAATTTTACCTTTTTTTTGTTTTCAGTTTTTCCAGGTACAAAATAGCTTCTTTCATTCGTCTCATTTCCTCCACCAGAGTCCTTAAATGCCCTGGAGGACCAAGACTTAGATGCGCTCATGGCTGATCTGGTAGCAGACATAAGCGAAGCTGAGCAGAGGACAATCCAGGCACAGAAAGCCTCTGCACAGAATCCACCGCATTTGGCACCCCGCGAGGCGTCCCACTTCAGTGGGGCGGCCTTTCTGGGTTCGGAAGCCGATGCTCCCGCAGCTCGCATTAGCTACTGTGAAGATGCTTTCCCACCCCCACCAGCGGATCCCGTGTTAGACCTTCCACTGCCCCCACCGCCTCCCGAGCCTCTCTCTCAGGTGAGTGAGTGGGACCAGAGGTGGCAGGCCCAGGGACTTCTGATACCTGCCGTCTGTGGCTGTCAGCGAAACCACAGCCACATGTTGAAGTTTGTACACCTGAAACTCTGAGCTACCCAAAAACCCATTCTGAGCATATTCATTGCGCAGCCAGAACCCTTCATCAACGAGACACATAGGTGAGTCTATGGCATCAATCGATTCTGAATCCTAGTGACTCTATAGGACAAAGTAGATTACCCATAGGGTTTTCTAGGCTGTCATCTTAACAGGAGTCCTGGTGGCACAATGGGTTAAGCATCAGCCTAACGGAAAGATCGGTGGTTCGAGAAAGTTGAGGCAGTCTGTTTCCATAAACATTTATAGTCAGGGAAACCCAAAGGTTCTGTTCTTTCCTATGGGGTTGCTGTGAGACGGTACCAACCCAATACTCTGCCCTGCAGGGTCCCTATGCACTGGTATCCATGCGATGGTAGTGGGATGGTTTTGATGGTGGTGGTGTTTTATCAGCAGGATCGGACCACCGGGCTTTTTCCTTCCACGGAGTAGCTGGTAGGTTGGAACCACTGATGTTTCAGTCAACAGTCGAGCACTTGAGCCAGTGCATCATGAGGCTTCTTAACAAGACTCGCAGGTGTGTCTGAAGAACGCTTGAGGGCAGTGGCTCTCAACCGCCCTTTCACACAGCTCCTCACGTGGCAGTGACCCCCAACCATAACATTATTTTCATTGCTATTTCTTAACTGTAATTTTGCGACTGTTATGAATGGGGCGACCCCTGTGAAAGGGTCTTTCAACCCCCAAAGGGGTCGTGACCCACAGGTTGAGAACCGCTGCTTTAGGGTCACATTCAAGAATTATAATAATTAGTTAAAAACTTTATCTGCCTGTAGGCACTCCCTGATAATTAATCATCATCATTTGGGAGAAAATGATTTGTTAACTTTTTATGAACTCTAAGATTTGGTTTTAAGGACCCACGAATTTTTCTATATTGAATATTTATTTATCGTAATTATAATCTCCTATAGCTTAAGAAAAGGATAAGTTTTAAAAATAAGAAATGGATAAGTTTTGTTAATTTTAAACAAATTAAGCTTTTGGGTGGTGAGAAAAATATTGCTGATGTTCTATTTCCTACGCAGGTAATTTCTGGGAATATTGTCCAAATACTGGACATAAATTGAGTCAGATCTATGCTTGTCATTCAATAGACTTAAATCAAAAGGCAATGGTGTGCAGAAGCTATTTTCTCAAATATTCTAGGCAGAGCCATTTAGCCTCTGTCTTTCTTAGATTATTCAATTTAAAAGAAAGCTACCACTGCTTTTTGTTGTGATGGTTGTTGTTGTATTAGGAGCCCTGGTGGTGTAGTGGTTCCATGTTGGGCTGCTAACCGCAAGGTCGGCAGTTCGAAACCAGCAGCCCACTTTGCAGGAAAAAGACAAGGCTTTCTACTCCCAGAAAGAGGTACAGTCTTGGAAACCGACAAGGGAAGTTCTACTCTGACTGTGTGGTCGCTATCAGTCAGAATTGACCTGGTGGTAGTCAACTTGAGATCACAGCCTTTTATCTAATGTTTCAGGGATTTAATTAAATAATTACAAAATATTTTAACCTTTTTACAGAAATAGCATCTCGGCATCTGTGAAGGTTCCAATCTTTGGAAACTAGTTTAATTACATTAGGGCCTTCATGATCGATGCATAAGCCCCTACCCCCCACCCCCAGGGGGATGAACAACATAACTGTGGGTGAAGGGAAATGGCGGTTAGTGTAAGATACGAAGACAATAATAATTGATAATTTATTAAGGGGCCATGAGGGTGGAAGGGAGAGGAGCAGGGGAGAAAAGAGGAGCTGATACCAAGGGGTCAAATAGAAAGTAATTGTCTAGAAAATGATGATGGCAACATATGTACAAATATGCTTGATACAATGGATGTATGGCATGTTATAACAGCTGTAAGAGCCCCCAGTAAAGGGATTTTTTAAAAAAAGAAAGAAATTTCCTAAATTGATTGTGGTGATAGTTATACAACTCCTTATAATATGATTGAGCTATTGAAATGTATTATACATTAATAAAACTGTTAAAAATGGTGGGGGGAAATTTTTAATACCGTGGACAAATTCCTTTATCTTTTCATTCCAATTTTCCATGAACTTTTTGAACCCCCCTCATATGACCCCGAGAGTCAGTAAGAAAGTTGCACCTCGTGTAACTGCCCCAGAAGTTGGGATGAAAAAACAAAACAGCTACAAGCACAAATACGAGCACTTAGGCAGCAGGCACCCTGGTTAATTAGTAGAGGTTTAGGAACCTGAGACACCAGTTATGGAAGTTCTCGGCCTGCATTGCCATATTTCTCTGACACTGACCGCAAGGCTGACCCTACCAGGGAGCTGCCCTCAGGAATATCTCAGTTCTCACAAAACGCCAGTGGATGTGACCCACAAGATCTTGCCATGGACGTTAGCAACCAAGACTCTGGCGCAAAAAACACAAGGAAGCAGGGGACAAATGCACAGACGAGGGGAACGCTACTCAGCCGGGGATTTGAGGTCAGTGGCTTAGTCCCTTAGCCCCTCTGAGAGGGCACAGCAGCAACACCCGCTCCTCAGCTTGCCCCCAGTTGGTGGCAGACCTTTCACAAAGAAGCCCTAGGGGCACAATCATTAAGTCTGCTCCGAAAGGCTAACCAGTGGGCCCACCAACAGCCAAAGTGGGCCTGGCTCTCCTTCCATTTTCAATCCACATGTAGAGCAATGTGAGGCTGCTCAGTGCTGCTGCTGCTGCACGGCTGGTTACACATCAGACTGCTAACCTCAGGTCAGCAGTTCAACTCCACCGGCAGCCCTCAGGAAGAAAGTGGTTTGGGTTGAAACCCATTGGCTGCCAAGTCGACTCCGCCCTGTAGTGACGCCACGGGACAGAGTAGAACTGGTGTTCAAGACTGTCAGTCTTTCCAGCGCACACAGTCTCATCTTTCTCCTGCGGGTGGATTGGAACCACCAGCCTTTCTGTGAGCAGCCCGGTGCTTAAGCCGCCGTAAACCGGTTAAATCTGGGAAGGTACCCCATCGGTCTCCCGGTTGGCATCTGCTGGTGGACGTGCTCGGCGTCCTGGGTGTTAGCTTGCATGTGGTTTCCCGTGTCTGTGGCCTTGGTCCGGGACTAGTTCTTAAAGAATGTGAAGGGGCTTCCCGGAAAAGGTTCCATATTTTCTAATTCTGTTCTACCGCAAACGTTCTGAAGCCACTCAGAGAAGGCATTTGTTACATCTCGGTGGATGCTGTTGACCTCAAAGATGGAGCCGTGTGTCCCTCGTGAGAGTCTAGTGGATGGGGTGGGGCGGGGGCAGGGGGAGCGCTAT
Organism: Echinops telfairi; assembly: GCF_000313985.2. Classification (NCBI taxonomy): domain Eukaryota; kingdom Metazoa; phylum Chordata; class Mammalia; order Afrosoricida; family Tenrecidae; genus Echinops; species Echinops telfairi. Next base: position 914,311 of record NW_022111361.1, on the reverse strand, counting down.
GGGGCACGGATGGCTTTGTTATCCATACATTTCTCTATAATGAGAAACAACGTAAAGTATATATAATCATTATTTGGTGCATTAGCTCCTATTATGTCTCTCAGAAACAAATAAAAAGATCCCTTTTAAAGGTTTCTCTCAGAGTAAGCCAATTAACATATTTTGTGGTAAGAACCAGATTGATTTTCTGTAGTAATCAATATTCATAAATATGAACCTGTGACCTGATGTCAGTTTCCAGTAGAACTAACTACTGCCATACCACATTGCCACAAACGGAGTGGCTCGAGACAATACCAGCTCACCCTCCCCGGGTTCTGGGGCGCGAAGAATGGAATTGAGGGCTGCATTCCCTCGGTGGTCTCCAGGAGACGTCTTTCTTTCTTTCATTTTTTCCTTTTCTCTCCCCTTTATTTATTTATTCATTTTTGCGCATCTGCTGACTGCCAACATCCCCTGGCTTGTGACAGCCTGGCTTCAATTTCTGACAAACCCTATTCATACTGCCTTCACCTCTTCTGTATTCTTCTCTGTGTGTGTCTCTCTCTCTTTTTGTAGTTAGTTCAAGGATTGTTTGTTGGCCTTTAGGAGTGTTTTCCAGTCCAGTCTGGTGGGGCACCACACCCTGGCCCCAAAGTCCACTTTCAGCATTCCCTGAGGACGTCGCTGCTCCGTTCCCTTGCTGTTCTGTTGCACCCCTTAGTGTTTTGCCTTGGTGTGGCGGGATCAGATCGGGTGCAATGCCCACACTGTGTCTCGGTGTTGTCCCCTGTAGGGCTGTGTGTCAGTGAGGGGCGTCATGTCTCATAGTGGGGCTGGCCATGTGGTCCTCTCTGTGGACTGGCTGCTCTAATCAGGAACATCGTCCTCACGGCCTGGTGGGTCAGGATGTGCTCCACTCTCTCCTCCTCCCCTTCATCTGCTCCCCTGTGCTCCGATCAGATCTGTCCCTCTCCCGGAGCTACAGAGTCAATGCTGTCCTTTGAAATAAATTCTTCTGGGGGAGGGGCAGGTGTCCACGTAGTAGTTGGGATTGGGGCCGGCCCCCCAGTCTGTGTATCTCTTATAAAAAACACTTGTCATTGAGTTTAGGATCCACCCAAATAATCCCTGGTTTTCTCATCTCAAAATCCTTAAATTAATTAAATTTTCCCCCTCCTCCCTCCCAAATTAATTAAAATGTCAAAGACTCCTTTTTTGTAAACAAGGTCACATTCACAAACTCTGGACGTTAGGGTATGCACATGTCTTTTTGTTCGTCAACATTCAGCCTACTACACTTTGAAAGCTCCCAAAATGCCTTTTGAATGAACAAATATGAAACCATATTCAGTATTGCTCTCTCATGTATTTATTATAAACTAAAAATCAAACCTGCTGCCATTGAATTGATGCCAACTCATCGTGACACTTTAGGGCAGGGTAGAACTGCCCCGTGAGTCTCTGAGACTCTCTCTTTGTGGGACTAGAAAGCCTCCTTTCTCCTTTAGAGCATCTGGTGGTTTCCAAGTGTAGAATTTACAGAATGTCACCTAACGCATAACTACTATGCCACCAAGGCTCCTTACTGTAGACTAGTTATTAAAAATTGGTGATCTATATAAAGATATAGATCATAAACCCTGAATATTAGGTTTATGAAGTTTTCAAAGGAGTTTTCTTAATTTCCTGAAAATATATACAATTTTGTATGATGTGTGAGTTTTTCATGGGCTACATTGCTTTCAACATATTCCCCGGAGATTTGTGAATTAAAAAAAAATCATTAAGGAAAGCTTTAAGCACCACTGGTATAATAAAATATATGTATACTTTCAAATAATTGAAACTTAATCAGCATAATTCCTTTCCTGGACATTATAAATAGTTAGGTGCAGAGAGCCATAATTATTCTTTGTATATTTATGTTCAGAAATCGAATGGTTGGAATTCATCAAATATTTCACTTTCTCTCTCTCTCCTGCTAAGTTGTATTCGTCAGTGCTTTTCCCTTATATTATTAGTTTGAATCTTGCGTCGTCAGGTTTTAGGAACTAGGTGCCCCTTTAAGATATTAGTGGTATCGTGATGATGCACTGGGCTGCTAACCACAAGGTCAGCAGTTCGAAACCACCAGCTACTCCACAGAAGAAAGATGAGGCATTCTACTCCCATAAAGAGTTGCAATCTCAGAAAGCCATAGGGGCAGTTCTGCCCTGTCCTGTCGGTCGCTAGGAGTCAGAATCGCCTCGATGGCTGTGGTTCAGAATCTAGTGAGACACGAGAAAACATGTTGTTGTTGTTTATGCCTTCAAGTAATTCCAACGGACAGCAGCCCCATGTCACGGGGTAGAACTGCTCCATAGGGTTTCCTAGGCAGATCACCAAGGCTTCTCTCACACAGAGCTACCAGTGGATTTGAACCACTGATATTTTGTTTCATAGTCGAATGCTTAACCACTGTGCCACCGGGCTCCTTCAGACAATGCCTAATAGCCCATAAGTGTGTATGTAACTTCAGGCGGGTGTCAAATTGCTTGATATCTAGCCATATATGCCTTCTGTTAAGACTCCAGCCTGTGAGCCAAGCAGAGATTTTTTGTGTGTTCAAAATATGTGAAGCCCCGCTAAACCCACCAGTTCATCTTTCAAGTTACTGTGCTTCAGGTATAAAAGCTGACTGCCATAAGAGCCCACAACACAGGGAATCCAGGGTGGATAAACCCCTGAGGGCCAACAAGGAAAGTAGAGATACCAGGAGGATTAGGGGAGGGTGGGGGACGAAAGGAGGAATCAATTACAAGGATCAATCTAGGACCCCCTCCCAGGGGGACGAATAACAGAAAAGTGGGTGAAGGGCAATGGAGGATGATGTAAGATATGGAAATAATCTATAACTTATTAAGGGTTTGTGAGGGAGGATGGGCGGGGGAAGAAATGGGGCGCTGATATCAGGGGCTCAAGAGGGAAGAGAAGGCTTTGAAAATGATGATGGTGGCATATGTGCAAATGTGCGTGACACACTGGATGAATATATGGATGGTGATAAGAGATGTAAGAGCCCCCAATAAAAGTATTTAAAAAAAGACTTAAAGGACTGCCAGTGTATTAGCTGTCTCAAAGAAATGAGTTGCACTGAGCCATTTGTACTGCTCTATAGACTAATTAGCTGTTTATTTATTATATTGTATTTAGCTATCTACATAAACATATATATATACATATATAATTTTTTTTAAAGCTGACTGCCTTCTGCACCTTTGGACTGAAGATTTCTATTATAATCTATTTAAATTCTACAAATCAATCATGTGAAAGTTGGTGCCTCTGAATAAGAGCCTTTTGTTCACATAAACTAAAGTGCTTTTGAAAGTACGGGCAATGACTCACTGGCCTAATTTCATAGACTCTGCTGAATATTTTGCCTTTTTACAGGAAGAAGAAGAAGCCCAAGCCAAAGCCGATAAAATTAAGTTGGCACTGGAAAAGCTGAAGGAGGCCAAGGTTAAAAAGGTAAACTATGAAATACTTTGGCACTGAAAAGTTCAGTCTAGGACATTTTATCATACCAAATAATAAAAAATAAAAATGCTGAGTGATGCTTCCCAAATCATTGTATTTTTTTTTTCAAGAAAACAATAAATTATATAGTTGATCTTTCTAGAACTCTAGTTCATTCATTGGTGATGGATGGCTAGGGAAGATCTGTTAGTAAATTGTAGACTGTTCATTGGTTTAAACCTGCTTTTTGGTTGGCAAGAACCTGGTTTTTCTAGGAGCTGGGCTAAGTGGGAGTAGAATTATGGGCCTCAGCCAGTAGGAAAGAGCCCTTGGCTCGGCAGCTGCTTGGGCAGAACTAAGCATCCAGAACCTGAGCTCCCTCCCCTCTCTTGTCAGGGGCCTTCTGGCCTTTGCTCAGTGGCGCTACCTTAATCGGGTCAGAGCTTGGCTTCCTTTGCACCCTCAGCATTTCCACAATTGCTTTTGTGAATTTTTCATATTCCTTGACACAGCCTCTAGCCACTTGTCCTGGACATCCAAGTTCTCTCTCTTAGGAAGAACCTGGTATTGTCATAGCTGTGTTTGTTTCAGTTACCTAATTTATTATCTGATAAGCCAGTGAGTGAGTGAGTGAGTGAGTGAGTGAGTGAGTGAGTGAGTGTGTGTGTGTGTGTGTGTGTGTGTTTGCAAGAGCATAGAGTTTTTCAGGAACACATATATTGTGCTGTAACATAAGCACTTGTATGTGACCTTATTAAAAGTATACTGTTGTTGGATTTTGACTGATAGCGATTCCATGTGATTGAAGGGAAATGTCTTATCATAGGGTTTCTTGTTCTGGAGTAGATTGCCAAGTCTTTGTCCCACAAGCCACTGGGTAGCTTTGAACCTCTAGCCTTTAGGTTAGCAATGAGTGTGTAACCAGTGGACCACCAGGGCTCCTTATTAGAAGTATATAATATGTGAAGGACTAAGTGTCAGTTAGGGAGTTCAGTGATAAAATTCTCACTTTCCATGTGAAATTCCAAGCCAGTGCACTTCAAGCATAGCCATCTGTCAGGGGAGGCTTGGCTGTTGCTATGATGCTGAACAAGCTTGAGCGGCATTTCCGGACTCAGAGAGTTGGAAGAAAGGTCTGGCGACCTATTTTTTGAAATCAGCCATTGAAAGCTGTATGGATCACATTGGTGGATCCACAACTGATCAGGGGCTTATGCTGGGCCAGGCCCACCCGGTGATCAGGTGTGGCTCCACCAGTCACAACACTACATCGTGATGCCTGGAAGGCCGCTCACAACAACAGGCAGAGTGAACTGGGTAAACTAAGCATAAGAATGAAGCTGTCTCCATCATGTTTCAACTCTGAAAGCACATCCCATCCCTGAAACTCGTTAAGAACTTGCTACATAGAGTTGGGAAATTGGCCTTTTTGTAGAGCACTCCTTTGCCGTAATTCCTCCCTGTTGTCGGCACGGCTGTCGTTCAAAGCAGCGCTGGGTCATTGAAACGATGCACCTCGGCTCCCTTGGTCTCCTTTGGCTGTCCTCACTTGGCCAAGCCCTGATTACATCCAGCTCTCTGCCTTCTCTGGGTCTGCAGCACTGAATTCCGGGAGCACCGAGCACAGTCTTCCCGAGGGGCCCTCAATGCTGCCTGCCAGGCTCTCAGGACACCCCTTTCCCATCGCCCTCCCGCTAACCGAGAGCACGGTGCCTTGTCATCCGTCTTCGAACTCCCAACACCGCTCTCCTCACCCACATTCTCTCAGCTAATGACTTCCCTTCCGATTTCAATGAGCAGGGGGGACAAATTCTACAACCCCCCTCACACACTTACCTTCCGTTGCACCCATATATGTATAGTCCACTTTTGTCCTCCTCTCTTACTACAAGGGGCTTCCAAAGCTGATGGAAGGGTTGAACGCAAAGCTAATGGAATTTTCCCATGAACTCAGCAAAGCATCCTCATATAAGGGAACTGCTCTTTGTTGCTAAGGCCAGCCTGTCCACTTGTGCTCCCGGTCCCATCATCCAACGCCTCCAGGAGCTTCCCATCTCATACAGCAAGAGCCCCAATCCTGACAATGGCCTTACATCCCTCTCAGATCTGGCTGCCTCATTACCTCCATGATCTCATTTGTGTGTGTGTGTGTGTCTCCCCCCGCCCCCACCCCGCCCCCGTCCCTCCTCACTCCCATCCTACCTCCTGGTCTCATTGCTGCAATTGCAAAGTTCCAGGCATGCCCTTGCCTTAAGATCTCTGCCTTCCTCCTACCTTGATGCTTGTCCCCCGATTCTAGGTAGGTTCACTTTGTTACCTTCTGTGAACCTTTGCATGCACATACACACATGCCATATCCTTCCCTACTTTATTTTGTTTTCAGTACTTGGTCCTGAGGGTTTAGACATTCGGCTGCTAACCACAAGGTCAGTGGTTCCAACCCACCTGTGGCTCTGCCAGAGAACGATCAGGCTGTCTGCTCCCATAAAGATGCACAGTCTTGGAAACCCTCGGGGCTGGAACCTACTCAGTGGCAGTGGGTTTGGTGTTTTGCTCATTTTGTTTGTTTTGTTGTTTTATTGCTTCTTCCCTTTGGTGCCAACAGCCCATTAGCTAGCCAAAAGGTTGCAGGTTAAAGGATGAAAATGGAGTTTATCTGGAGTACTTTGCCTCTCAAGTATTCTGTGATGTGTTGACATCATTTGATAGTCACAGTTTGGGGAAATAGAAACAGAGTCAGAGCCAGTCCGTCAGTCTTTGTATTTTTCTGTCTTGGTAACACAACAGAGCAGTTTAATTTTTAAATCTTAAAACAAATGTATATTTTTTAAGCGAATCAGCTCTAGAATTTTATTATATTTAACAGCTTGCAAAAGAACAAAGAAATTGCAGAAGCTGAAAAAGCTTTACTGTAATAGATTATAAAGCCTGGGGTTTGTTTTTCTTTTTTCCTTTCTTTATTTTTTTCAAACGTTTTATTAGGGGCTCATACAACTGTTATCGCAATCCATACACACATCAATTGTGTAAAGCGCAGTTGTACATCATTCTCAAAACATTTTCTCTCCACTTAAACCCCGACACTTTTTTCCTTTCTTGAATCACTTTTAACTCATCTCCCACAGTGTGGGTATGAGAAGCCTTGGCCTGCTGAGTCCCCCTTACACAAATATGCTGCCACAAAGCTGCTCTTCAGCTTGCAGATACAACTGAAACTGTGAGGAATAATACATATGATTTAGTCTCTAAAAATCACCAGTTTTCTCGTAGGCTATTTGTTTTCTAAATTCTGTAATTATGGACATTTATTAGCACATGTGGATTAGATCTAGTCTGCAATTAATGCCCCCACTTCCCACCCCCCCAGAAAAAAAACCTTTATATCACTGCTAAATTGTGTTTTCTAGTTTTTTCTCCCTTATAATAACAAAAGGAAGCATCAACATATCCTTTATTTTCTCAAAAATTTGTAAGCAAGAATGAAATATGGTCAAACCTCATCAGTTTTGTGATCAGGAAGATTAAGTTTTCAAAGCCCTGTGTTGGTACTGTTCCTCAGGACACACAGCTGATCTGCAATAGCTCCGAGCAGAAAGCAGCAGGTATGTCTTCCAGAGAAAATAGTAGCAAAGACCACTCTTTGAGGAGCTTCCATATTTCTCCACACAACCCTGCATACCTAACCTCACTTCTAAGATCAGACCCGCGGATCTTGAGCACCGTGGTTCCTGGTCCATCAGTTTAAAGCATCGAAAGACAAATAGAGCGAGAATAAGCAACTGTCTACTGTCTAGGCTGCAAGTTTCTGAGGAGAGGAAGAAAACAAGCACCCCTTAGGCAAGCCTGGTTAAGGGTCTAATCTGAATGATACTGGAAGTGGAAGTGCCCTTTTGCCACCTTTCAATGTCTACATTTGAGTATCAAGCTTTGTATCTATTAGAAAGGAGCAAGCCCAGAGTGTGTAACATGTTCCAACTTGGTGGCTTCTACACAATAATGTCCAGACGCCACTCGCTCAACTGGAAAACAGTTTTCAAGATCAGGTCAGGTGGGAGTGGCTGGAAGCGGCATTTACTCAAGTGCTCAGGTTGCTGTCAGTTCAGGTCAATTCCAGCCCAGGGTGGCCATGTGTGCAGAGGAGAACCGCACCATAGAGTTTGCAAGGTCGTGACCTTTCAGAAGCAAGTATCCAGACCTGTCTATTGAGAAGCGTGCAAGGGAATTTGAGCTGCCAAACATCTGCTTCGTTTTCGAGCATAGCGTAACTGCGTCCTTGAAGGCCTCTGCGCACAACTCAACCCCACTTGGGAGGAAGAAGGACTTGCCAGTTAGAGGGCCTCCCTCTCTTTTCCCATCCATCTTATCACCTTTTAAAATAATGGCAGTCCTTGTACTATAGCAAATTTGAAAACCTAGCAGCCATGGGAAATTTACTAAAAGCATATTACCTACTTAAATTAGCACACATTTATAGAGAAAACCTAACAGACATAACACAAGAAGAAATCAAAAAGCAGGAGTGCTACAATTAATATCTGGTGAAAGAGGCTTCAAAGTAAAAGCCATCATGAGACACAGAAGGCCACTATATCACGATTAAAGCCACAAATAAGAAGATACAGCCATAATAAACATCTATGAGCCCAATGAGAGACCCTAAAAACACAGTAATCAAATTCATGTAGACGTGAAGAGACAAATAGACTATAGTGCAAAAATAATAGGAGACTTCAATATCCTACTCCCGAGGAAGGATATATATCAATTGGAAAGAAAACTAACAAAGATACAGAAGAACTAAACAACACAATCAACTTTATCTCATATATATAAAGGATATTTCACCCCAAAATAGCACAGCAAGCATTCTTTTCCAGAGCGCGTCAGACATACTCCAGAATAGATTATGTACTAGGCCACGAAGCAAGTATTAATACATTTTAAAATATTGAGATATCACAAACTATCTTTTGAGATCACAATACTATAAAATTATAAATCAATAATAAGAATATCAATAAAAAGTTCAAATACATGGAAATAGAACAGCACCTTGCTTAAAAGCCACCTCATACTGATGGTGCCCGGCTATCAAAAGATATAGAATCTGGAGTCTTAAAGGCTTGAAGATAAACAAGCAACCATCTAGCTGAGAAGCAACAAAGTCCACATGGAAGAAGCACACCAGCCTGTGTGATCATGAGGTGCTGATGGGATCAGGTATCAGGCATCAAAGACCCAGAACAAAAAAATCAAATCACTGTGAATGAGGGGGAGCGCAGAGCGGAGACCCAAAGCCCATCTGTGGACAATTGGACATTCCCTTACAAAAGGGTCACAAGGAAGAGATGAGCCAGTTAGGGTGTAGTATAGCACCGTTGAACATACAACTTTCCTCTTGTTCTTTAATGCTTTCTCCCTGCCACTATTGTGACCCCAATTCTACCTTACAAATCGACTAGACCAGAGCATGTACACAGGTACAGAGAAGAGCTCCCAACACAGGGAATCCACGACAGACAAACTCCTCAGGACCCATAATGAGAGTAGGGATACCAGGAGGGGAAGGGAAGGTTGTAGGACAAAGGGGGAACCGATCACAATGATCTACATACAACCCCCTCCCAGGCGGAAGAACAACAGAAACGTGGGTGAAGGGAAACATCAATCAGTATAAGACATGAAAAAATAATAATAATTTATAAATTATCAAGAGTTCATGAGGGAGGGAAGGTGGGGGAGAGGGGAAAAAATGAGAAGCTAATACCAAGGGCTAAAGCAGAAAGAAAGTGTTTTGGAAATGATGATGGCAACAAATGTACAAATGTGCTTGACATAATGCAAGTATGCATGGATTGTGATAAGAGCTATATGAACCCCCAATAAAATGATGAAAAACTGCATATTTGAAGAAATAAGTATTGTGATTAAAAAATTCCTTGAAACAAAGGAGAACGAAAATAGAGCATATCGACACCTCTGAGACAGAAAAAAGCAGTACTCAGAACGCAGTTAATGGCAATAATTGCATACATCAAAAACAAGAAGAACCCAAATCAACACCTTAACCCAACACCTATAACAATTAGGACAATAACAGCAAAACAAACCCTAAAGTACCAGAAGAAAAGACATGATAAAAATTAGGGAGGAAATGAATGAATCTAAATACAGAGAAACAATAGAGAAAAATAAAACAAAAGGCTGGCCCTTTTAAAAGATTATCAAATTTAACGAACCACTGGCACATTTAAAAAAGGAAAAGGAGACGATGAAAACATTACAAATAAGAAATTAAATTGGTGACATCACATCAACACCAAACAAAATAAAGAAGATACCTATATAATATGATGAAGGAATGAATTCAAATTTGAAAACCTAGAATCAATGGACAAATTTCTAGAAGCACATTACCTATCTAAATTAACACAGACTGACATAGAAAATCTTAACAGATCTATAGCACAAGAAAAAAATAGATCACGTCACTGAAAATTTTCCAACAACAAAAAGTCCAGGACCAGAGGGTTTTACAGAGGAATTCTAACAGCATTCAGAGACAAGTTGACACCAATTCTATATAAAATATTACAGAATATAGAAAAGTACAAACTACACCAAATTAAATCCATACAGCAAACATAATGAAAGCTACCAAAATCAGATAAAACATCACCAGAGTAGAAAAATATATACTAATATCTCTGATGAACATAGATACTAAAATTTTCAACAAAATTCTAGTCAACAGAAATTGACCCCCAAAAATTAAACAATACATTATGACCAAGTGGGATTTATACCAGGTATGCAAAGATGGTTCAAAATTAGAAAAAAACAAACATGTACTCCACTATATAAATAAAACACTAGAAAAGAATCATATCAATTAATGCAGAAAAGGCATTCAACAAAATGCAACATCCATTCTTGATAAAAAACACTCAATAAAATAGAAATACAAGGGCAATGTCTCCACACAATAAAGGCCATATGTGCAAAGCCAACAGCCAGCATTTCACTCAATGGAGAGAAACTGAAAGGACTTGCCTTCCAAACGGAGCCAGATAGGGTTTCCCTTTATTGCCGTTCTTATTTATGATAGCCTGACAGTATCAGCCAGCATCATAAGACATCAAAATGAAATTCAAGACATCCAGATTGGCAAAAAGAAATAAAACTCTTATTTGTCAGTGATATAATTTTATAGAGAGAAAACTCCCAAGAGTCATAAGAAAATTGCTGGAACCAACTGAACATTTTGGCACTGTGACAGCTACCAGATCAATATCCCCACAAAAAAAAATAGGATTCCTGTACATTAAGAAAGAGAACTTTGAAAAGGAATTATTTTTAAATACCACTTATTATAAGCACCCAGAAGATTGATTACTTAGTAATAAACCTAGCCAGGGAAACAAAAACTTGTACAAAGAAATTTAAAAACTCACTGCCAGAATTGATTCCAATTCAGAGACCCAATAGGATAGGGTAGAACTGCTCCTATGGGTTTCCAAGAATTTATATGTGTGTGTGTGTGTGTGAATAACTTTACCTAGAGAAATAAATTTATTGGGACTGACATGTGTATAAGAAAGAGCTTTCTATAAGTGTATATAGAAGAGCAGTTGGATATTGAGAAAACATCCCAGTCCAGATAAAATCCACATGTCCGATATGAGCCCATATATCCGATACCAATCTATAAAATTCACTTCAGACTCACAAAACACATGCAATGACGCCGAATGCAGGAAGATCACAGGCCAGTGGGTGGGAAGTCTTGTGAATCCAGTGGCAGTAAAAGCATCTCAGCTCTGGCAGGGTCTCCACACGGCTTCTCCTGCACCAGAGGTCTGGCTCCATCAGCCACTCTCCATGTGTCTTCTCCACAGGGATGTCTCCCAGGGAGTGAACCGAAAGAGTGTGTCTCCTGCCTCCAAAGAGGAAAGACAGGAGTTCCCAGAATCCTCAGGAGAAGGCCATGCTCACACAGAGGCCTCATTGGCTATGATCAGATTGACAGACTAGACTCCGCCCCTTCACTCTCAATCCTCAAACTGACACCAGATTATGTAACTACCACATATACATATGATTATATATATAATCAAACGGGATTTATTTATCAATCTATCAGAGATTCTATGATTACAAATACAAGTAATTTTGCCAAATTATCGTTATGCAAATTATAATTAGCATAATCCCTCCAGATTTTCTCTTTATTATTATTAGTTGGGATTGAATACATATACCATGTCATTGCATATTTTAATCATGTCAAGTAGAATTGTACTATTGTTACCACAATCAGTTTCTAAACATTCTTTTTCCACATGTACTCCTTGATGTTTTCTCCCTTTTACACCCCCACCACCAGTATCCCCCTTCCCCCAAAGACTGTAACTCGTTACAGTAATAGAAACTTGTCTTTCTCCCAAGGAGCAGTGTGAGTGGATTTAAACTGCTGGCCTTGCGGTTAGCGCCCAACTCATAACCACTACACCACCAGGGCTCCTGCACTTGGTTTGCTTTTTGAATAATTCCAAAGATACCTACATAAATGGGGGGAAAATGCCCATGTTCATGAATAGGAAGACTTAATAGCATGATTAAGATTTGAAACACATAGGCTAAAAGTAAATGTCTAGAAAATAATGAGGGCAACATATGTACAAATGTGCTTAATACAGTTGATGTTTACAAGCCCTCAATAAAATGGGGTTTTTTTTGTTGTTTTTTGGTTTTGCTTTTTTAATCGTTTTATTGGGGGATCATACAACTCTTATCACAATCCATACATACATCAATTGTGTAAAGCACATTTGTACGTTCATTGCCCTCATCATTCTCAAAACATTTCCTCTCCACTTAAGCCCCCCGCATTAGGTCCTCATTTTTCCCCTCCCTCCCTAAAATGTTTTAAAAAATTAAAATAAAACCTAAGAATAAAGGGTAGGGGTGGGAAGTAACACATGTAAATACATAGATAGTAACATAGGTAAACAGATAATAACCTAATATGTAACACACACAGATACATACATACTAGCATAAACATCAATAAAAGGGGAAGGGATTCGTCTTGTAATCACTCCCAAGCCTTCTACCGAACCAAATCCAAACGCAAGGCCCACAAGTCAGTTCCGACTCTGGACGAGCCTATAGGACAGGTAGAGCTCCCATTTGGGTTTCAGAAACTAACTCTGCTCCTGCCTGGGGGCCTGATGGTTTCGAACGGCTGACCTCATGGTTAGCAAGCAGCTCACCATGCAATCACTTAAGCCTTCAAGTACTGCAGGAAAAAGAAAAGAGTATCAGGTGGTTCTGGATGATGACCATGTTATTAGAAAGTCCCTGCTAGTTAAGCAGGTAAATAGTTTATGCGTATATTTACAGATTCTCCCCCTCCCCCGGCCCCACATCATATTGTTAGTACCTGAAGCAGTGCTCACGTATGGGTAAAAACATATCGAGTGAATTCACAGGACAGACACAGTCCTTACTTGTAAAGTAACCCCACAGGAACAATGGCCATTTTGAAACCTTAGTTTCAGCAGCCTTCTCTGGTTGCCAGAATGTACCGGTTGCTCTGTGCCTTTCTCCTCAGCTCGTGGTCAAAGTGCACATGAATGATAACAGCACCAAGTCCTTGATGGTGGATGAGCGGCAGTTGGTCCGAGATGTTTTAGACAACCTTTTTGAGAAAACTCACTGTGACTGCAATGTGGATTGGTGTCTTTATGAAATATATCCTGAACTACAAATTGGTAAGTCCCACCCCGGCAGGAGGCTGTCCTCCCAAATCCCACGGTTTATGTTGTCATGGGCTTTTAGTACATTGTTCAAACGAGTTTGTTTGGGGCCCTCGCAACATTGCATAATAACCACTTCCCTTCTGCCAGATTAAGTATCCACCGCGTTTCTTTGTGGTGAAGAGCCTCAGATGGTAGCAGGTGGCTAGACCGTGGGGGATGTCAACATTATTACTCTTGCCACTTCTCTAGTGGCTGGATCAGGGGGAGATGATGCTTCCTACTGCGTGCCCAGGAAACTGAGCAGATTATGGGAGGCCTGGGATCCATCACCTACAGCCTCTGTAGAGATCGCTGCCTTTGATTGTCTGTGGCTCTGCACACACTCATACCAATGCTAGTCTCTCCTTCCACTCCTCGCACCTGTTCTCTGAAACACTGTCCAGTGAAGGAGCTTCAGCCCCTCAGCACAAAGGACAATTGGTTTAGTTGAAAAAAATCAGAAAGAAAACGCACACACACGTGCACAAATTCCTAGTGGCAAGAGGAAGTAGGGCGAAGAGTCCTTGTTCAGAAAGCCTGAATTTCTGCTGGTTTCAGTGGAAATTTGCCTTTGGGCATTGGTGATGACTGAACAACTTGTTTAAATGTAATTGATGCACTAAATAGACCATATGAAAAATATTAAATTGGAAAATGTTGTGTTACACATATTTTTATTTCAAAAATTAAATACTCTTACTTCTTATTCTGTATGCCCCTCATAGGAGAATGGTATCCCAATTGTCTTGGTGTAACATAGAATTACTTGATTTTTCTGAAGGAATGATCTCAACTAAAACAACCTCAATGTTTTCTTTAGCTCAATGAGTCATGTAGGGAAATGAGAGCGTTCCCTTATGTACCACTTTGGTTCAAGTATTCATAAGCTGTTTTTAAAGTTTTAGAAGTGATGTTTAATGGCATTCATCAAGCATCACACCTTTCCACTTAAAGATGTTTAACCAATATTTAAGGAGCCCTGGTAGTCCAATGGGCTAAGGATTGGTCAGCTAATCATAAGGTCAGAGGTTTAAGCCACTGGCCACTCCGCTCCTCTTGAGACTGTGTGCTTTCATAAATATTTACATCTTAGAAACCCTCCACAGCAGTTCTACTCTGTCCCAAAGGGTGACGGAGTCGGAATTGGCAATCTTTGCCTTGATTGCCCTCCTAACAGAAAAAGAGTGGCAGTCCTTTCATGGGGGACTCTTTAAAGTAAAAAGAGGGCTAATGTGAAAAAAAGTCTGATACCTGATCAGTGTCACCCTATTGTAAGTGCTCCCAGCACGTTGTATTTTATTTTCTATAAAAATAAGTCAAAGACCTGTGTATTAGTCTGGGTACTTTGGAGAAACAAATCCATGGCGACTCACGTGTAAGAGAGAGTTTTATGCAAAGAAAATGTGCATCACGAAAACATCCCAACCCAATGCTGCCCAAGCCCACAAGTCCAACATTAACCCATTAACCCAACACCAGTCCACAAAGTCCTCCACCTCACAAAACAGAGGCAATGATGCCGACTGCAGGAGGAAAACTGAGTCAGTGAACGAACAAGCATCTCAGCACTAGTAGGGGTCTCCACAGGGCTGCTCCAGCACCCAGGGCTGTATCAGGATAGGTCCATGTAGCTTCTCCTTGGGGATGTCTTGTAGGAAGTCAATCTTGCAAGCTGAAGCAGGGAACTGCTAAGGCAGCTGCACCCGGTGCAACCATCACAAAACAAGAGACCCAAGAACTAGAAAGGCGAGGCTTCACCACCCATTTATCCCTCCGCCTTTCAACCAGCACCACATGTGATTATCGGCCAGGCTGGCACAATTAACTAACTCAACCTGGCACTGAAACATACGTGGACTAGAGATGTTACAATGGGGTATCACGTGACGACCGACAAAGAGTAGGAAGCTCGGTGCGTCACTCAGTGAGAACTTCTGCACGGTCGGAAATGGAGCATGGTGAGCCCGGAAAGTAAGTGCCTCTTCTTGTTTCCCCAGAGAGAATTTTTGAAGACCATGAAAATGTTGTTGAAGTCTTATCAGACTGGACAAGAGACACGGAAAATAAAATACTATTTTTGGAGAAAGGGGAAAAATATGGTGTATTTAAAAACCCCCAGGTAAGATCATGTGAGTGTTGTTAAAATAAAGTCCGGAGGATTTTTTTAAAATATCATTTGTGTGCTAACCACAATGTTGATTATCTAACAAGATATCAGTTTTTTTAATTCCTTTAGACTAAAAATACACTCAACTCGTAGGCCATGTGTAAACTAATAGTCCTTTGAAGGAGCCAGAAAGAAAAGAATCCTTTCATTTCTTTATTTTCACCGTCCAAAATGTGACCTACCTGTTTTCTCGTTCTCCTCTTCTGCCCTGACTTCTGTTCCGCGCACGTACCCAGTATGCCTCGGTGCCCACTTGGTAGCGATGCTTCATATTTTAAAGAGACTCTTTTGTTGTTGTGTTTTATATTTGGTGCCGATTAATGCTGAAATCCCCAAAGAATCACATGGAAAATGTAGTGTGTTGCTGTAGGTCCCTGCGAACAATCTACATGCAAACTGCTTGCTCTTCATATTCAAAAATGCTTCCTTCCAGGCATGGGCACAAAGTAGAGGAGTCAAACGAAAGTTGGACAATCAATTTAACCCCAGCCCTGATCCTCAGAGAGGAGGGGGACCGGGTCTACTGCACAGATGCAAAGGGAATGGGTTTCACCACTTCCTTTACTTGGTGAAAGATACTGACTGTAGGCCAGCTGACCTTCATAGAAGATGAACAAAGAAGATAAGGCAACATAGCAGTTATGAGAAAGTACTTCCGGACCCGAAGGGAAACCGGACCTGAAAGCCTTTAGGATAACATATGTGTATCATTAATGAACAGGATTCAAATGAAAGCCTTACTAAATTTGTATCATCAGTAGGAGACAAGATGTTTGGGCCGCAGCAAATAGACTCCACTGTACAGCAAGAGAGAAAAGAAACAGAAGGGGGTGGGAAAGAGAACCCACCTGTACCTGCTGTACGGAGTCAAGTACGAGGAGCGAGGGGAGCGCACAGGAGGGGCATGAGGGAGGGCTACTCCGAGAACATGATGCTCAAGCTGAAGGGGGAAATGGAAGCCCATATTCTAGGCAGAGGACATGCGCAAGATCCAGAAGAAAGAACAAGAGGTGGCGGTGGTAGGAGCTGCAGTCCAGTGAGCTCAGGTTTATGGTGGTGCCCTGGTGTCTAATCAATCCTACACCATCTCAGTGCTTGTTGGTCTGCTTGGGCCCATTGTTGTAGCTGCTATGTCAGCTCAGCTCATCAAGGATTTCCCTCCTCTTTGCTGACCTCTCAACTTTACCAGACACAGATCCTTTCCTCAAACTGAAAAACTCACTGCCATTGAGTCCATGCCAACTCAAAGCAACCCTTTAAGACAGAGGAGAATTGCCCCCAGGAAGTTCCTAGGCTGTAATGTTTGGGGGCGCTACAAGGCTCATCGCTCATTTGGACTGACTGGTGGTTTCACACGACTGTCCTGGTGCTTAGCTGTCCAGTTCCGTAACTGTGCTACCACAGCTCCCACAAGCGCAAGTTCTACCGGTGAGTTCTAGCGGTGAGTGTTCAGTCTTGATCTAGGGGTTGTGTTTTCCAGTGATATGTCCAAAGTCAGCAGGCCATATCTGTGTTTCGAGAATGACAAATGGTTTGTTTGGCTGGAGCATGGAGGGGCAGAGTGAGGACAGGGAGTGGCGAAGGCCAAAGGCATCACGTTATTGGTTTATATGTGATTAATGCTCTAACATTTTAAGACAGAGCCTCAACCTTAGAATAACACACTCATGCCAAACAAGCAAAATTGAGTAAAACATGAAATTGAAATAAAAAGAAAAAACTTGAAAATGCCTGACGTACAGGCGGAATGATCCAGCAAGCAGCTTCTGCAGTGCACCAGGATTACAGACACCTGAAACACAGGCCAACAAAACCAAACCCACTGCCACCAACCGCACTCTGGCTCATAGCAGCCCTCCGCTGTGTTCCAAGCCTGAAATGAGAGCAGGGAGTCTCTTCTTTTCCCTGGGGAATTTGGCTGTTTCTGCTTTGATGCTGTTGTGATTCACTTGTTTTAACCAAATCACAGAATCATAGCAAGACTAGATTTAATTGGGGAGAAGCAGGAATAAGATCATAAGTGACATTGTAATCTTCTTTTAGGAGGGTGGACTTGAATTTGAATGTTGCAGGGAGCCATTTAAGAATTCTGAGTAAGGGGAAAGGCTAAACCATAGGTCCCCTTTTCAGGAAAAAAAATTACTCGGAATGCCCTGGCAATGAAAACTTGTGTCCCATAACCCATAGTCCAGGATGAAATGTGGATATCTGCTTTTGCAGCCTGCCCTGGGTTTTCCCAGCACCCCCCAGGGGTGGTATTGCCCACTTAGGGAAACGTCGAATTAAACAACGGAGGATGAATTCTGAGGAAGATCCATGCACGCTGCTGCAGAGGCCCAGACGGAGAGGATGATGATGGATGGGAGGAATTTGGGAGGTGGAATTTTTCAGAACCCGCTGATCAGTTGAGTGCTAGGATTGTGGGCAGTCATAGAACTCAGAAAGGGGGATGTCATGGTTGCAGATCTGGGAACGGAATGGCATTCTCTGAGGTGGGAAGCACAAGGAAAGACAAGACTGAGGACAAAAGAGGATGAACTTGGCTTTCAACATACTGAGTTCCCCCCCCTTCCAAAAAATTTTATTTTCATTTTACCCTATAAAATTTAGCATAAAATTCGTACATCTTAACGTGTTTCTATCAGATGATGGATGTCTTATTTACATAATTTGAGATTTATTTCTTTTCATTGAGCTGTTTTCCTTTCTCATGGAACTCTTTCCATTTCAGAGGTATCCCCCAGTAGCCTAGTCTCAGAATCCTGAGAAAAGGGGAAAACGAATTGACTGGATTTTTGTCTTCAGTATCTCTCAAAACTTTCCCTCTGTGCCTGTAGAGAAACTTCCAGAGATAAAAATACTTACACCAAAAACTCAACCAAACTCACTACCATTGAGTGGATGCCAACTCACAGTGACCCTGTTAGACGAGGTAGAACTTCCCCTTGAGTTTCCAAAAGCCCTGTCTTTCTCTCGTGGAGCAGTTGATGGTTTTGAACTCCTGGCCTGGCGAATGGAAGCCCAATGCGTAACCACGACACCACAGGGGTAATTTATATTGAATAATATTGATACTCTTGTTACGAAGCCTAAAAATTTATTTTCACTGTTTGTTACAAAGGCCACTCTTAAAAAAAATACAAATGATGGTCCAGAGGGAGAGAAAAATTGCTAATAATAATAAGCTACGTGTATTCACTTACTAAAAGTGCCCTAGTAGCACTATCTGTGCATTGGTCACAAGGTCAGATGTTCTACTACACCAGCTGTCTCGTGGGAGAAAGATGTGAGTTTCTACTTCCGTAAATCGTTACAGTCTCTGAAACCCACAGGGGCAGTTCTGTCCTGTCCTGCTAGGGTCCTGAGAGTTGGAATCAACAGCAGGGCAGTGCGTTTGGTTTGACGGGGACCGGTGCTCTCAGGTTAGCACTGAGACTGCTCCATAGAGATTTACAGTCTTGGAAAGCGTCTATAGAGATGGTCTCTGTGGGTCAGGATCCAATTAGTGACCGTAGTTTGGATTCACTTAATACTTAAGAATCTTTGCATATATTGTCTTTAATCTTCACAACTGAGATCATTAAGAAGGGTGTATTATTTAGAAAATGGAGATCAAAGATAGATCAGAAGTCACTGTTTGCTAATAAGACTATCACTGAGGACATTGGTGTGCAGTTTCCAGAACTCTGAGAAAGCCCAGAAGGAAATTAGGCTTAATGACTGGATGTTAAAGGTGAATTCGAGTTTAGGCATCTTTAGAAAGATACACTGAATACAGCTATCAGAACAACGATGCTCTGGTGACCTTGTAGGTTGCATATTGGACTGCTAACCTCAAGGTCAGTGGTTTGAAACCACTAGCTGCTCCATGGAAGAAAAATGAAGCTGTCTGTTCCTATAAATATTTAAACTCTCAAAAACCCAAAGGGGCAGTTCTACCCTGACAGGTGGGGTCGCTGTGAGTTGGAATTGACTTGATGGCAGTGAGTTTCTTTACTTTTTTTTCTTTTTTAGTTTATCAGGATAATACTACAAATGGAATCAGTTGATTCTGAGAAATTTCTAAGGTGGCTCCATTCCCACAATGGCACTTATGAATAAAGATGTTCAAAATGAATGACTTTTGTAACATTTGAAATATTTTATATTTTTCTCTTGAACTATGTCCATTCCACTTTCCCCAGGAAATTTATCTTCTTACATAGTTTATGCTTGAAAGTCTTTTATTGATCCCTCTATCCTACCACTTTCCCACAAATCCTGTTCATAAATTGGCGTGTAAATTTTTATCTCCCAGCACCATACAGCCCTTAAAACACCCAATTGGTTCAAATAACATAAGAACATGCCTTTCGTATTAATTAAACAAAGCAATAAAAGTGTATTGGGAAACCAACTCTTAAAGTGACAAATAGATGGCATCCTTTTTCCTCCCGATTAGTCCTTGAACCGAGGGGTGAATGTTCAGTATTGATTGCATTTCTATTTTTCATTTTTATAGTTGCTCAGTACTTTTAATAGATACAAACACTGAATAATCTTATGCATATAAATAAGCAGATGAAAATAGAAGACGCTTTTTTTTGTGAGTGCAATGCCACTCAATTCTTGTAACAATTTCCAAGATACATGCAACAATGGATAGGCATGACAATTACAAGGATGGCACAGGATAGGGTATTGATTCATTCTGTTGTATCCAGGGTTGCTGTGAGTCAGTCGACACAGCAGCACCTGTAGACACTTATGTGTCTAAGAAAGAGCTTATAGACAAGAGCAATTGAATATTGAGAAAACAGCCCAGCCCAGTCCAGATCAAATCTGTAAGTCCGATATTAGCCCATACGTCCAATACCAATCTATAAATTCCTCTTCAGACTCACGAAACACATGCAATGACGCCAAATGCAGGAAGATCACAGGCCAGTGGGTGTTAAGTCTTGTGGATTCAGTGGCAGTGGAAGCATCTCAGTGCTGGCAGGAGTCTCCACTTGACTCCTTCAGCTCCCAGACTCTTGCACATGGCTCCATATGTCTTGTCAGCAAGCATGTCTCACAGGGAGTGTATGTGTGTGTGTGTGTGTGTCCCGCCTCCAGCGAGCTATTTATCTCCTTAGCACCTCCAAATGAGGTCATCAAGCTGCAACCTGATTGACAGGCTAAACTCCACCCCTTCACTCTTAAGTCTCAAACTGACAACAGATTATGTAACTACCACAAACAAGTTATATGCCAAACGTCAGGGTAGTCATTGATGATGTTTAAAGCTCTGTCAGTTGACAAGATAATCAGCTATCCTTGCACTATTTGTACCATCTCAGAGAAAGCCCACTGTGGTAGGTCTTGATAGCCTGTTCTGCCCTGTTAAGTATACATTTACCCGGATATGCATTGCAGCATATCTTTCTTGACTGATAGGAAGGAAATTCAATGGCACCCACCCTCACTAACCACATCAATTAGGGGGGATAATAAATAACAACAAATTATCATTTGATTAAGACTCTAGGCAATTTCCATCCTCTAGATTGTTCCATTTCTTAAATGGAGTTTGGTGTTATTGTGGTTGCATGAATGAGGAACAGAAAGAGAAGCACAACTTCATTAGTTCCCTCAGGTGCTAAAGGGTTCCCATGGACCTCTGACACCCATGTGCCTTTGTAGGCATCTCTGGATAACACAAATAGTTACACTGGACTCCTAACCTGAAAAGTGGCTATTCGATCTACACAGCAGCACCATGGAAGGCCTGGGAACCCACTTTTGTAAAGGTTTCAGGCATTGGAAATCCTATAGAGCAGTGGTTCTCAACCTGTGGGTTGAAACCCCTTTGGGGGTCAAACAACCCTTTCACAGGGGTTGCCTAAGACCATTGGAAAACACATATTTCCGATGGTCTTAGGAACCGAGACACCGCTCCTCTGTCTGTCTCCAGGCAGTCCGCCCACATGCAGATACACCACATATGAGTACCCAGCGTGAAGACTTACCCATGCTACACCATGCTTCAGCCAATACTTCATTTATTTGTCATTAGAAATATCTCACAATACATAATTATATATTGCTTTTGTGATTCATCACTATGCTTTAATGATGCTCAATTTGTAACCATGAAAATACATCCTGCATATCAGATATTTACATGATGATTCATAACAGTAGCAAAATCACAGTGATGAAGTAGCAATGAAAATAATGTTATGTTTGGGGGTCACCACAACAGGAGGAACTGTGTTAAAGGGTCGCGGCATCAGGAAGGTTGAGAACCACTGCTGTAGAGCACCATCCTACCCTGTAACACACGGGGCCTTTGTGTGTTACAGTTGATCTGATGACAGTGGGGTTGGGTGTTCGGGGTGCTTTTGTACAAAAATGCTTATCTTCCTACCAGGAATGTCACGCTTAAAGTTTATCTCTATCTTAATGTTGGATGTCTTTCAAGGTTAGTTTCACCAGTATTCGACTTCTGTGAAATCTCCCTTGACCATCTCTTCTCTCTTCGAAGACCTATAGAACTGGTCTCATTGTGAATTTTTGTGTTATTTGATGCATCTCCCATATCTGTAGATATACAGTTATCTGTCTGCTTACCTCTCATCGATATTCACCTTCTCAATATGCTAGCAAGATTCTTAAGAACAGAGATATTTTGCCTGGTGGGGATACTCACTGAGATGCAGAGGATAGATATTTATCTATATACTGAGAACTACTTGGTTGAGTCTTGATTCCAAGAAGGGGATTCTTTTTATTGCTTTTGTTCTCTTTCTTTTCTACCCAGCTGTCCCCAGATCTTGCCTTCTCGCAATTTATGGCAAAAGAGAACAACCTGTGATCAAAGATCTTGTTTCCCATTCGAAAGTTCCCTCGCTATTCATATCCAGATCGACCCCCAGTCTCTGTGTGCCACAGGTAACGAATTACCTTGAGCAATGCAGTTGCTGCAGTGACTGCACACGCACACAGGCGAAAGTCCAGGCTCCCAGAGCATTGAGTCTTTTCCAAGAACCACCTTCCCAGGAGACCCAACATGACTGTGGCTTTGATGTTTTATATGGAGTGCGGGGAGAATGAAGAAAACACTAGAAGAGAGAAAGTCACTCAGAAGCCAAAGAGCTAGGAGGAGTCTCAGAGGTCACAGCTTAGGGAGGCTCGTCCTTTACCTGCCCCGGCACTGGGGGGTGACAGAGCGCTTCTTTCCCTGATGACGATGTTAGAATGAGGGGGCTTCTGCCATAGACATAGGTTTATGTTTCATCTTCATTGTTTCAGCTTTCATGCAGGTTCAAATTCCCAGGACGCTGCATCGAGGTTTGCTGGCTCGTCGTACTATCTGCATTTGCTTATATGAAGCAGCCGTCTCATGGTGGAGGCCATCGTTAAGTAACCTCTCATCTTGGTTATTTAGAATATGTTCATGGTGAGGGGACATGATGAAAAACTCAAGTTTCCGACATTAAATGATGGCAAGAAAGAGGGAAAGTGCATTATGAAAGAGAGCAAAACAAGAAAAACTAACATATTATAAATCCTACATAATAGCTGTTAGATGCCCTTTTCAACGCACAGCGGCTCCATGTGGCAGCAGAACTGTCCCCATGGGACCATCTAAGCTGTAATGTTCATGAGAACGGGGTCAGCTCTGCCTCCTCTTGCAGAGGTGAGCTCAAACTGCCAACCTTTCAGTTATCCTCTGAGCACTTAACAATTGCACCACTCGGGCAGGGAGATGGAAAGTAGGCACAGAGTCGCTGTATCAAAAAGAACTAGCCAACCTTCAACCATTCCAAGAGGTGGCATATGACCAAGACCCAATAGTACTGAAGGATGGAGCTCAAGCTTCACTGATAACATTAGCCATGGCAAGGCTCCAGGAATTGATGGGATACCAATTAAAGTCTTTCAACAGACTGCTGAAGCACTGGAAGTACTCACTCATCTATGCCAGGGATTTTGGAAGACAGCTACTTGGCCAGCAAATTGGAAGAGACCCATATGCATACTCCTTCCAAAGAAAGGTGACCTAATAGAATGCTGAAATTACAGAACAATATCACTGATATCAATGCGGGTAAAATTTTGCTGAAGATCATCCAGCAACAGTAGCAGCAGTACAGGGAGCTGCCAGAAGTCCAGGAGAGGCTGTGGAACAAGGGATAACATTGCTGATGACAGGTGGGTCTTGTCTGAAGGTAGATGTTTGTGTTTCGTTGACTGTGCCAGGGAATTTGACTGTGTGAATCATACCAACTACGAATGGCCTTGAGAAGAAGGGGGTTCCAGAAGTCGTCAGGGTGCTCATTTGGAACTCGTATGTGGAACAAGAGGCAGCTGCGCAAACAGCAAAGGAATACTGCGTGGTCTAAAATCAGGAAAGTATGTGTTAGGGTTGCAGGCCCCTCGCCATAATTATTGAATCTGTGTGCAGAGTAAATAATCCGAGAAGTTGGATTATATGAAGAAGAAGGCAGCATCGGGATTGGAGGAAGGCTTATAACAAACAACCTGTGGGATACGTGCTGACGCAGCCTGGCTTGCTGAAAGGGAGGAGGACTTGAAGCGCTCGCTCATGAAGATCAAGGACCGCAGCCTTTCACTATGGATGACAACTCAAGGGAAAGAAAACAAAAATCCTCACAACTGGACCAATAGTTAACATCATGAAAAACGGAAAGAAGAAGAAAAAAAAGAAGAGGAAGTTGTCAAGGATCTTGTCTTGCTTGAATTCACAATCGATGCTCATGGAAGCCTAGTCAAGAAAGAGAATGGTGCATTGTATCGTGTGAAGCTGCTGCACAGGAACTCTTGAAAGTGCGGAGAATCAAGGGTGTCGCTTTGAGGACTAAGGTGCACCCGACTCAAGCCCTGGCGTTTTCGGTCGCTTCATATGCATGTGAAGGTGACCACAGAAGGCAGACCAAAGAAAATGGGATGCATTCAAACTATGGTGCTGCCCAAGAATACTGAAAGTGCCGTGAGCTGCCAACAGAACCACTAGATCTGTCTTGGAAGAAGTCCAACCAGTATGCTCCTTCCAGGCAAGGATGGCGAGGCTTTGTCTCACCTGCTTTGGACCTATTGTGAGGAGAGACCAGTCCCTGGAGGAGGACATCACGCTCAGCAGAGTGGAGAGGCAGTGAGGAAAAGAAAATGCCTTGACAAAGTGGATCAACCCCGTGGCTGCAACAATGGGCTCAAACATACAAACAAGTGTGAGGATGTTGCCGGACCCAGCGGTATTTTGTTTGTTGTACATGCAGGTGCTGTGAGTCAGAACTGATTGGAAGATGCCGAACAAAAAGGGCTTCCTAGACTGAAAATAATGACACTAATTAACACTCCAATGACCTTTCAGGGGAAAAAACAAGTTACAATTTGGTAAAACCTGTGTAATTCTGACTGACAATATCACAAAGTGGGTGCGCTTTAAGTTATTGCTTTTGCATTACAAAATAAAGAACTCACTTGGTTTCCAAACCTTTATACAGAACGAGCAAGCCAATTCTGATTCAAGTAACAGCAACCAGAGGCGGAAGTTCCTTACACCACAGGAGATGCTTGAAGACATTTTCTGACTAGAGATGGGATTTCTTTCTGTTCAAGAATGGATGCAGGAAGCTGGGAGTTACTTAATTTTTCCGGGAAAAAACAAGTTAAAATGGACTTGAAAATGTATTCAAAGAACATTTATTTTCAATAAGAACAGTGGAAGGAATTTTTCTTCACTTGTTTTCCCTGTTTAACAAATCACCATTTTCATGCATTCTGTTTTGAAGAGGTAATCTAATTCTGTAACATTATCTTCCTAACCTTTTATCTTTCTTTTTTACAACTTTGTTTCATTATGTTCACGGTGAAGTTTGATACAGCAAATCAGGGTTCCATTTAAGAATTTCTGCACAAAGCATTCAGTAATATCGGTTACATCTTTCACAATGTGCCCTCAATCGCACGCCTGTGGTTCTCAGTAAACCATTTCAAGAACTCTAGTTTCCCTGCCCTTCTACTTTCTCATGTTTTGTTTTAGAGCAATTTCCTGGCCATTTGGTTTCATATAGATGATTTTTTTTCCCCAGCAGCTGATTCATTACTCACTTTCCTCTATGAGCCAATCTGTTATGATGTGAAATTTGACCTCAAGGAATAATTATAGTGTAAGGTTGAAATAGTATGTCCAGGAGAATGTCTCAGGAGGTCTTCTCATCTCAAATGGCCCAGTAAGTCTGGGCATTTCCAGGAATGCGAGTTCCGTTCCACACCTTTCTCTCATTTGGTCAGGGTCTATCTATTACGTCCCTGATCAGAGAGGTTGGGAGTGATATTCACACACCATGGAGTTCTTCCGGCCTCAAGATAAATGAGGCTGTGATTCACAAGCCAACTGTGAGTCCTGTGGACACTTTCTTCTTTGTTAAGGTGACCAGATGTCCTGCTTTTGGCAGGACAGTCCCGATTTTTAACAATTTGTCCCGTGTCTTACGGCGTTTTAAAAAAGTCCCGAATTTTGGAAAGAATGCATGACAAGCTAGGGTACACGGTTTTGGGCTGCCATGTGGCTATTTCACCAGGATATGAGTTTTATCAATAGTGTCCCACCTTACCAATGTTAAAATCTGGTCACCTTATTCTTTGTGCCTTTGGTTTTCTTCTTTCTACTTTGATCTGAAATAGACACCAATTATTGTGTCTCAGATGGCCACTCACATGTTTATAAACCCAGACACTACATTGGGATGTACAATATACATTTGAGTTAGTCCGGGTCGACTAGAGAAAACAAATTCATGAACACACTCTTATGTGTATAAGAAAGAGCTCTATATACAAGAGCAACTGTATATTGAGAAAACATCCCAGCCCAGTCCAGATCAAGTCCATAAGTCCGATATTAGCCCATATGTCTGATACCAATCCATAAATTCCTCTTCAGACACACGTAACACATGCAATGACACTGAATACAGGAAGATCACAGGTCAGTGGGTGGAAAGTTTTGTGGATCAAATGGCAGTAGAAGCATCTCAGCACTGGCGTGGGTTTCCATGTGGCTCCTCCAGCTCCGGGCTCTGGCTGATACTAGCTCCATCAGGCTTGTCCTCAGTAATGTCTCGCAGGGAGGGAGTGTTGCCCCGCCTCCAGGGAGCTAGCTATTTATCCCCTTAGTACCTCCAAATGAGGTCATCAAGCTGCGACCTGATTGACAGGTTAAACTCCACCCCTTCACTCTTAAGTCTCAAATTATGGAACGACCACACCCTTTATGAATTATGTTATGCCAGTAACCTGAGTTGTGCCTTGTGGCTATGAGTTGTTCCATGGGGTCTTGTAAAACCCAGAGAAGCAATCTTGCAAAGTGTATGGTTATGTCTAGGAATTCTCAGTACCCGTGTCCTTTATGCACTTTATATAGGTATGAATGTAGATGTATCCAGGCTTCCAGTGAGTCAGAAGTGACTGGATGACAAAGATAGATGAGATAGAGATATGCAAGGTATGTACCCACATGCCTACATATTCATGCCCATACACAGCTTTTCTGGTGGCTGTTAGTATTGTTGCAAAATTCTATTTGTCATACCCTTAACCAAAGTGCCCTTACCTTTGCAATGTTCTAGTGACATTATTTAGCTTGCCCATTGCTATCTTTCTCATCACCAAAAACAATAAATGTCTACTCTCTCACCAGAGCTTCCCTCACCCTCACCCCTCCTTCCGTCTGCCAGTAACCATCAAGCGTTGATCCCTTCTAGCTATTTGTGTCTTCTTATAAAAGTGCATCGCCTCACTGCACTCTAGCCGATGCTGACTCATAGCGACCCCCCTGTGGGTTCCAAGACTGTTAACTGTTAACGGGAGTAGAAAGCCCAGTCTTTCTCCTGAGGAGCTGCAGGTGGTTTCCAACTGCCGACCATGCGGATCGCAGCCCAACTCTTAACCACTGCACCGCCAGGGCTCCTATAAAGTGCAATCATACAATATTTGTCCTTTTTTGGTTGATTTATTTCATTCTGCATTATGTCATCCAGATTCATTTACATGACTCGATGTCTCAAGTACCCTTTATTCTTTATTGCTACATAGTATTCCATGGAATGCATGGACCTATTTATATGCACCTAGGTTGTTTCTATCGTTTTTGCTATTCTGAATAGTGCTGCAATGAACATAGGTGTGTGTAATCTGTCCACATCTCTGTTACTAGATCTCTAGCAGTACAATTTCTGAATCGTAAAGCATTCAGTTTCTCGCTTGTGGAGGACATACCATGTCTTTTCTGCAGATAAGGGTTGTAATCGCACAGCACTGGTGGTTTGCTTTGCTTTCTTTCGACTTAGTGAGTTCCATTTTCAAGAGTCAGTGCACAGTGATACCATCCTGCAGGCTTCCTAAAATGCTCATTTCCAGGCCCCGGCTCCACAGATTCCAGTTCAGTTGGTTGGACCCAGAAATGTGCATTTTCTTAAGCATCAAGACAGTCTGACTATCACCCTTGGAGAAGCCCAGATTTGGCGGGTGACTGAATTTAGATCTTTTGCTGCGGTCTGCTAATATTTTCTCCTTGCTTGTGAACGGTCAGAGGGAGGGAATCATTTACTCCTGACTCTGTGTCACCAGAGTAAGCATTCAGTAAGCCAGCCATTCATACACTGTGACTTCCTGTTTCTTTTCTACAGGCAAGCCTTCTCTCCCCAGCAAGGCTGTGAGTTCCTTGCCTCACCCTGCATGCTAAGGAACCCTTCCTGATCTGATCTTTTAACGTTGCATTTTAGAACTTTTACTTGGATAACAGAGGGAAGAAAGACAGCAAGGAAACAAATGAGAAAATGAATGCCAAGAACAAGGAATCCTTACTTGAGGTAAGCTTCCTGTTGTAAGAAAAGGACATCAAGTCTATCTTTTTTTTAAAAAAAGTAGTTGCTTCTAAAGACATTTATAGAGGTAGAAACATAGGCATGTACATACAGAAGTATATCAATATATAGCCATAGGGATATAGGTCTATGTACATGTATTTATAGGTTAAGTATTAAGGTAGCAGACGGACATTGGGCCTCTACTCAAGTCCTTCCTCAACGCAAGAGCACTTTGTTCTAATAACCTGGCATTCTGTGATGCTCACCTTTCTGACACGATCGCTGAAGACAAAAAAGGTGCACAAGCTAATTTGGTAAAGAAAGCTGATGGCACCAGCTATTAAAAGATATAGCCGGGGGGAGCGGGGAGGGAGGGGAAAAATGAGGACCTAATGTCGGGGGTTTAAATGGAGAGAAAATGTTTTGAGAAACGATATACAAATGCGCTTTACACAATTGATGTGTGTATGGATTGGGATAACAGTTGTATGAGCCCCTAATAAAATGTTAAAAAAAAAAAAAAAAAGATATAGCCAAAAAAATAAATTAATTAATTAATTAATTAAAAAAAAGATATAGCGTCTGGGATCTTAACGGCTTGAAGTTAAACGAGTGACATCCAACAAGAAAGCAACAAGCCCACATGGAAGAATAACACCAGCTCATGTGATCATGAGGTGTCGATGGGATCAAGTATCAGGCATCAGAAGACCCCAAACAAACAACCATTTTGATGTGAACAAGGGGGGTCTTAATGGAGACCCAAAGCCCATCTGTAGACGATTGTACATATTCTCACAGAAGGGTCACAAGGCCAGGGTAGAACTGCTCCTGGGGGTTTCTGAAGGAAACTTTAACTCTCCAGGAACAGAAAACACAGGTGTGCGAGAGAAGTACTAATATGGGAAACTGTGAGTTGTGTGTGTGGTGGGGGGTAAAGATACCACCCTCTGTACAATGTTTCTGTAAACTAAAACTACTGGTCTTGGAAAAAGAAAACTAGTTGCTTGCTTTTACAAAAGTCCAGATTCCAAGCTTCTCTTGATAAAACAGAAGATCCCTTCCATGAGACTTTGGCCTCCTACGTGGATTGCATCATGTGATTCCCCTCTTGGAGGTGGGAGCTGAGGGACATTCCTTCTCCTCGCTGGTGCTCCCCAGTGTATTCCACTCTCCCTTCGGGCACGATGATGGCAACACATTTACAGGTGTGCTTGATACAACTGAAGTATGGATTGTTACAGGATCTGTAAGAGCCCCCAATGAAATGATCTATTAAAATAAAAAAATTTTTTTAAGAATTTGCTTCTGAGAAAACAAATACCGAGGCACACCATGAAACTTTACTATTTTAAAATCAGGTTCTCATGAAATGCCGTGATTTCGATAATGGAGCTGTTTCTTTGAGTCAGTTGTGAAAGTGAGGGCTTTTAAACCATCTATTTTGAGTTTCGTGACTAAACGACTCAAGAATCTTCATACAATTCCCCTCCCACCACTTGACAGATTTCATTCCCTACATGCTCCACTGAGGGCAGATGAAGGGTTTTCAAAGTGAATTGTAAGTTGCTCTCCCAGCAGCCAGCTGTGGCAGGAAGACCGAGAGTTGGGTTCAGTGTGGTTCCTGGGATGCTGGATAAGTCCCCCCTGAGCTTCAGCTTCCTCAGACACACACAGTGATAAGAAAATCACCAATCAGATTAAATTGTTCCAGAACTCTGGTATTTGGCTGCAAAGCTAAAGGCTGGCGGGTCAAATCCACACAGTGGCTCCGTGGGAGAAAGACCTGATGATTTTACCATGAAGACAACAGCCTCGAATCCGCTAGGGAACTGTTCTCCTCTCTCACGTAGGGTTGCCTTGAGTCAAAGTCTGCCCCAGGACACCCAGCAATGCTGGGCTATGAGAAGACTCCAGGGAGGTCGTGAAAACACAGTGTATGGATTACTGGGCAGATACCTTCTCTGTTACCTTGGGGGCATGTTCCAGCCATTCCTTTGATAGTTGATGCATTCTGAAACACCACATGAGTTTTTTACATTGTCACTAAGCTAAAAGCCCGTCCTGCAGAGGAAAGGAGTGCCAGGTGAGAGGTCACAGATGGGCCTAATAGAGCCCAAAGGGGTCTGATTTCCCCCTGGTGACTGTGGGTTAGGCATTCGACTGCTAAGCAGAAGATTGACAGGGCCAACCCGCCAGCTCGTCCGCAGGAGGAAGCTCGGGCCCCTGCACCCATCAGGATTTATGTTCTCAGAAACCCTATGTAGGGTCACTGTGAATCTGAACAGATCGCATTTGGGTTTGGGTTTCTTGTATTAGTTGACGTTGGATTTTCCAGAAAAGTAACTCTTTCGCAGTTTGCCAACTGCGGCTAACAGTGAAAAACAAAGCAAACAGCTGTTGTTGAGTTGATTCCAACTCATGGCAAAGCCCAGTGTGTCAGAGTAGAACTGGGTTAACCATGCTATAACCCTCCGGTGCATAGCTGAATGAGCGCACCACTCAGGGCCTCCATAATGGCAATAGCAACCCCACCGCCATCAAGCCAATTCGTACTCTTTAACAACCTGAATTAGGGTTTCTGAGACTGAATCTTGACCGGAATAGACAACCTCGTCTTTCTCCCTCAGGGCAACTAGTGGGTTTGAACCATTGATTTAACAGCCCAATCCAAAGCCTTAGTCACAGCAGCACCTTGATTTTACAACATAACATGATGATTCCTTTCTAACAAGGTTGGGCTACTATTCTTCCCTCTTGCAAAGGCTAGCTCACAGTCACAGAGCTAAGAGAGGCCTTCCACTGGCCGTCACATCGGTCCGGGAGCTGGGGCTCTTCGCCACTCTGTTACGCTCCCTTCTTTATTGCAAAACGGCACATCGCTTAAACATAATTCTTCACTCGGAATTATAGACAAGAAGTGACCTGTAAGGGGAGACACGTCTTGCACGGCCTATGTAAGTGTGAACAGAAGTGTGCATTTGTGTCGTCTGTGTCTTTCATGCCATCACTATCTCCATTGCAGGAAAGTTTCTGTGGCACATCTGTGATTGTGCCGGAAATCGAAGGAGCTCTGTACCTCAAAGAAGACGGAAAGAAATCTTGGAAAAGGCGTTATTTTCTTTTACGGGCTTCTGGGATTTATTATGTACCCAAAGGCAAGACTAAGGTGGGAAGGAATTTTATATATATTTTAGCAAAAAGACATTTCATGAAAATGAAACCAAGGGATCCTTAAGTGTTGATTTAGTTTTATTTGTTTGTTTGTTTTTCAAATGTTGATGTAAATGTACCCTGTCTTCTGGAGGGGAAAGGGGAGGTGGGTGAGAAAGGGGTAACCGGGCACAGTGATCTACATATAACCCCTTCCCTGGGGAACGGACAACAGAAAAGTGGGTGATGGGAGATATTGGACAGTGTAAGACATGAAAAAAATAAGAACTTATAAATTATCAAGTGTTCCGGAGGGCAGGAGGGGAAAAAATGAGGAGCTGATACCAAGGACTCAAGTAGAAAGAAACCGTTTTGAGAATGATGATAACAACAAATATACAAATGTGCTTGACACAATGGATGGATGAATGGATGGATGGATGGATGGATGGATGGATTGTGATAAGAGTTGTATGAGCCCCCAATAAAATGATTCTTTTACAAAGACCTCTTTGGAGTGTCAAAGAGCAAAGATGGAACTTTAAGTACGAAGGTGTGCCTGATCCAAGCAAGCCTTCGTATTTGAATGGCCTCCTCTGCACGTAAAGCCTGCACAAGGAAGGAGGAAAGCCGCCGAAGAACTGATGCATTTGAATGTGGGTGTTGGAGAAGACTATGGGAAGTATCGTGGATTGCTGGAACAAGCACACCTGTCTTGGAAGAGGCACAATCAAAATGCTCCTTAGAAGTAAGGTTGAAGAGACTTCATTTTGCATGCTTTGGACGTGTTGTCAGAAGAGACTGGTCCCTGGAGAAGGACATCGTGCTTTAGAAAGTGAGGGGAGAAGAGGAAGACTCAGTGAGGTGGATGGACAGCACAGCTGCAACAGCAGGATTAAGCAGACCAACGGTTGTAAGGCCGGTGCAGGTCTAGGCACTGCGTCCTTCCTCTTGTTGGTTGAGTCGGCGACAAGTTGGAAATGACTCACTGGAACTTAACAACAGCTATTTGATCAGTCTTCAGAGAAATATAAACTAACCAATGGGAGTCCTGGTGGCATAGAGGTTACACATTGGGCTTCGAGCCACAAGGTTGGCAGTTCGTAACCACCAGCCGCTCCAAGGGAGCTTTCTGCTCCCATAAATAGTGAGTCTCAGAAACACACAAGCGCAGTTCTACCCTGCCCCCTGGGGTCGCTATGGGTTGGCATTGACTCAAAGGCAGTGAGATGAGTGAGATCGTCCCTCCCATGAAATTGCTAAAATTGGCATTGTTGATGTGGTCTACATTTGGTGGCATTAGGTAAGGAAAACGGGGCACTGTCACGGTAAAAAGGATGGGGCTCTAAACTGGTACAGCCAAATTGAAAGACAAGTTAGTGAGATCTAAAGACAAAGTAAACAAGCAAATACTCCTTGAAGCTCCCGTTCCCTATTTGGCCGTCTGTCTCACCAAAACATTTCGTTTCTACGCTTCATGTAGTTTGCTCAAATCATTGCAGAGATGAAGAGTGGTATTGCAAGTACTTTAAAATAACACTAAAAGATTAAAAACCTAAACTCTAAATTGCCATCTGTAGCCCTATGACTACGTTGCTCCACCTCTATGTGGAACGCCAAGGAGGGGCTAAAGGAATGTCCTGGGTGTCCATTCCTCTTTCCCGACTCTGAAAGACCCCGAGATCTGTATGCACAGCAACACAGACAGGAGGCCCGGAAGAGAACCTGTAGCAAAATCTCACTCATGCTTCTAAACCTGTGTACATTTCAAGAGACGGATGGATGGAGATGTGTGTGTGCTTACACATAACTATGTGTATCAATGTTTGCCTAAAATGTTGGGAACACCAACCAACCAGTAACTACTGGAGAAAAATGGAGAATTAGGAGAAGGGGTGTTGAAGGAAGGTGTTCCCTTTAACTAAATGTGTCTTTTTTAAAACGTGTGATTAAAAGGCAACAACAGAGCAACAACATTGAGACCACTGGTACACTGCAAAGAATGTAACGGAACACTTTGTATAGGAACTATTGACTAGGAACCGAAACTGTTTGTCATGGAAAAATTAATATCTTGACATTCCAAGAGAAAATATTGTGAAATGAAATAAAATGTGCCTAAAAGGACGTAATGCTGAACTAAGGTAGGATTATTCTTCCTCTTTTGTGTATCCATGGACCAGGTAGAGAATTCTAGAACGGTGGTTCTCAACCTGTGGGTCGAGACCCCTTTGGGGGTTGAACAACTCTTTCACAGGGGTTGCCTAAGACCAGCAGAAAACACGTATTTCCAATGGTCTTAGGAACCGAGTCATCCCTCCTCTATCGTCTCCAGGTGGGTCCGCCCACATGCAGATACGTCCACATACAAGTACTGGCATGAAGACTGTCACCCATGCTACACCATGCTTCAAGACAACATTTCATTGATTTGTCATTAGAAACAAATATCTCACAATATATCATTACATATTGCATTTGTGATGAATCACGATGCTTTAATGATGTTCAATTTGTAACCATGAAAATACACCCTGCATATCAGATATTTACATGACGATTCCTAACAGTAGCAAAATTACAAAATTACAGTGATGAAGTAGCAACGAAAATAATGTTATGGTTGGGGGTCACCCCAACATGAGGAACTGTATTAAAAGGTCATAGCATAAGGAAGGTTGAGAACTACTGCTCTAGAATGTGAAGAAGAAGAAGAAGAAAGAGGTACAAAACCAATTTGCAATTAAAGTGCAACCAAATATGTCGATTGGAGGCTGCAGTGTTCACAATGGAGGAGACTTGGGTTTTTCCCCCGGTTGCCATAGCAACCCAGCCGGCACTAAATGGAAACAGAGAAAGAAATCTTTGCTGTCAGGAAGAAGTGCGTGAAGTGTGTGCTAATTTACCGAGAATCAAATTTACCTTTCCTTGTGCGTCCTGAGGGGGACTTTTCCTTCTTTTTTTTGTAAATGCTCAATCACTAAATCCATCACTGGCTTTAAATGGCCAAAGCCAAAACGAAATTTCTCACCAGGTGGTCACCTTGTCTCAAACAGCATCAATAACTGCGCCTCAAGGTCAGTTAGCTCCAATTCTTGGAGGCCGTGTGCCAGGTGCTTGGACCCCGGGTGATTTTTCACTCTGCTTCTGGGCCCGTGGCACGCTGTCCTCCCTCCATTACACTCTCTCACCTCTTCAAAGGCAGGCTCGGAGTTTAGAGGGTTGTATGTGGTTGAAGCATAAAATAAATTCCATAAAAATTCAATGTATATATGTGTGTGTGTTTATATCTGGTGTGTGTGTGTGTGTGTGTGTGTGTGTGTATTTTTTAACTAAGTGTAACTCTCTGCTGTCCCAGCAAGAACAACCTTGGAAAAACACTCGCTGCCAAGTCACTCAGGTTAATTTGTGCTCTTCCCTTTCAGACATCTCGGGATCTGGCATGTTTCATACAGTTTGAAAATGTCAACATTTACTATGGGCTCCAGTGTAAAGTGAAATATAAAGCTCCCACTGACTGCTGCTTTGTCCTCAAGGTATGTCAGGAGAGATCCTCAGTGTAGACTATCAGCAGTTTGAATGAGTGCATCCTCTTAAGACAAAGAAAAAGAAGAAGAAAGGTAGGCAAGGACAAACTTGTGCTTCTGTACTAATCTGTCAAGAACATTTCATATCCTGCCCCCCCCCCCAAAGTACATCGAAGATGCAGCTCCTAGGTATGGCTGGCATCTGACTCCCTCCCAACCCCACAGCACCTTCCCAGTGAGGGCAAGCCTCTTCTCAAATAGGTAATCCCTGACAGTAACCAGCAAGCACAGTAAGCCTGTGCTTATCTTGCTTACTGAGTCATCTGCCCCTGCGTAAAATAATACCAGGTTTGCTTTCAGCCTAAATAGGGTAAGTGGGAAGCCATTCCATTTGTTTCCCACAATGCCTGCTGTCTGAGTTGAAAATATTTGCCCACCTGGGGCCCTCACCACTTCTGAAAAGAAAAGGTCTACATTTTGAACAAATGTGGTTTGCAGTTTTCTTGATAAGTCCAAGAAAAACATTTCATTTCTTTCAAGAACTTGACCAAAAAACCCTAGGAAAAAAGTCTTGTTGGGAAGGACAATAACATTCATTATGTGCTTGGCACCTTTTAAAATATGTATTATCTGGAGAAGTGGATGAGGGAGACATCGGCTGGGGTAAGATGATAAAATAATAATAATTTATAAATTATCAAGGGTTCAGGGGGAGGGGGAGCAGGGGGGAGGGGCAAAATGAGGAGCTGACAACAAGGGCTCAAGTGGAAAGCGGGTGTTGTGAGAATGAAGTCAACATAGGTACTAATGTGCTGGACACAAATGACATATGTACAGATTGTGATGAGTTGTATGAGCCCCTAATAAAATGATTATTGAAAAAAA
This sequence comes from Echinops telfairi, assembly GCF_000313985.2. Lineage (NCBI taxonomy): Eukaryota > Metazoa > Chordata > Mammalia > Afrosoricida > Tenrecidae > Echinops > Echinops telfairi. The sequence continues at coordinate 878,439 of NW_022111361.1, read as the reverse complement.
TATGTATTATCCAAAGACCGTGTGTGCGGTCAGATTTGGGGCAGGTTTACCTTAGCACCATATCGTGGAAACTTGATAATGGTTTTTTATCTGCCAAATATAGCATCTGACTCCTGTAAAGGGAATTTATACAGTTCAGTTGTTCAGGCCACTCCATCACGTCAGACACCATAAAACCCTTTCCTTTCGTCAGCCTCTTCAAGCACGTCAGCCCCAGCAAGCACATCTCCCATCAGAAAGTGAGGATGGTCTGATGATGTTTGGCACAGTGTGGGGCTGTGCACAGAATTTCCCCTCTCTGAGAGCCAGGGTTCATCATTTTCCATCTGGAAGAAAGTTGGCGCAGCATGGTGGTGATGAGACCAGGTTCCTGGGTAAGGTTCCCTTGCAGGTCAGTCTCCAGCCCACAAAGAAACCCATCTCTCCAGGTTTCTGTAAATGTCTGCTGTTGGACACCCTGTGGGTGTATGCTCGCATGTACGCCACATGTGCGCGCGCGCCGCGCACAAACACACACATCTGTATCTCCTTGGTACAAGCATCCCTTCTCCAAAGATTATCGCTCCAAGTGTCTGGTATAGGTTTGCATCGTTTTCACAAATGAAGGACACACTTACGTTTCAGTGTGTAGCCAACACATTCTCGGGAAAGCAGACTCACTGACGGCAAGCTGATTCCAGCTCACACTGGCCCTGGATTGGGTTTCCTGGACCGCAAACCTCTATGGGAGCGGGCAGCCTCATCTCTCTCCTTTGGAGCAGCTGGTGGATTTGAACTGACAGTCTTGTGGTTACCAGCCCAACCACATGATTGAAGATGATCATGAGCCTGCCATGTTGTTTCAGAGATGACTGCTCTTGACACACCCGTTACTATAGGGTGTGTGCTCTTGACACACCTGAACCGAAGCGTACTCCCCAATCTCTGATGGAGCATAGGCAGCTTGACCACACCTTTGTGGCTTCCATTGGCCGTCACCATACACAGCTGTTCAAAGGAAATGGTCATCTAAGAACTTTCTAAATAAAGAGCAAAAGGTACTGGAGAAACAACTAAGAAACTAACAGAAGTGGATCATGACTGCATTTTAAGAATTAGAACCCTCGCTCAGTCTTTAAGTAGACGGGTCACTCTTACAATCACAAGGGTGATGTGTGAGAATCTTTCTATGCCTGCAAAGTTCTGGGTTAAGGCTGGTAAGCTGGTTTTTGTGTCCCTTTGAGCTGAATACAATAACTGCGCCCTCATTGTCTTATTTAATTATTTCAACTTCTTGTTTTAAAATCATTTTATTGGGGGCTCGTACAGCTTCTATAACCATCCATCCATCAATTATAACAAGCACATTTGTACATATGTCGCCATCATTATTTTCTAGACATTTCTGCCCACCTATTTTTCCTTGCTATTATAGTCATAAGATTGGTTGAAAAGTATTGGTTTCAGTGAGGCTGCAGGACATGATGTGGTTTCCTGTAGACATTCAGACTCCTCTTTTTATAGGAGCCCTGGTGGCATAGTGGCTTTGTATTGGGCTAACCACGAGGTCAGCAGTTTGAAATCACCAGCTGCTCCAGGGAGGAAAAAAAAAAAAAAGAGGCTTTCTCTTACCATAAAGAGTCTTGGAAACCCACAGGAGCAGTTACTCTGTCCTACAGGCTCACTGAATTGGAATCAACTTCACGGCAGTGAGTTTTAATCTTTAAGTACCAGTACTCCTCTTTTTAATCACTGAGAATCCTCTTTGAGGTTGGTTGGTTTGGGGGAGGGGCGGTTGTCTGTTTTTTCATAACCACTATTCTTGTTCAGAAGGAGCCCTGGTGGCTAAAGCTCTAGGATACTAGTCAGTGGTTTGAACCCACTGGGCACTCCATGAGGGAACAATGTGGCCCTCTGTTTGGTGCGGAGCTCCTGCCTTGGGAGCTCTATCAGCGGTCATACCCTGCCCTTGAGCCTTGCTAGGCGTCAGAAGCCACCCTAGGGCAATGGGTCTGGTTCTTAGTTGATGAGTCCAGGGGTCCCTGGGTGGAGCCAGTGGTTGAGTTCTTGGCCACCAGCAGGCAGGCTGGCCGTTCACACCCACCTCAAGGGACCTCAGAGGAGATCTGCAAGGTCACAACCTGGAAAGCACAGGTCCCCTAGGAAACCCGGTGCCTTCTCTCTCCTTGCCTGTGGGAGGAGAGGGGCCTGGGGATCACATTTGACAGATGAGTCATCCCGTTGTTGTGTTCCGAGTTCCACCACCACCCTGACCTCTGTCACCCACAGCAGCTAAGCAGCCTTCCTCCTGGTCTCCCTCGTGTCCACCTTCTCTCTGTCTCCCTGGCCATTCTCAGCCCTCTTCTCACGTACGAGCACCTCACTCGGCACACCCGACCTTGGCCTGAAAGGGCCGAGTTGCTCTGTTCTCCTCCTGTGAGGCTGTCAACTAGGCCGACGCAGACTGTCCTACCTCAGAAGGGGACAGAAGAAGATGGTTTCTTCCTCCAAGGCAGGCCCTCCCCCAGCTAATCTGGGACTGCACGTCAACACCTGCACTTGCTTTCCAGAGAAGTCTCCCACCTGGTCCTACAGCCCTTGGGCTCGGGGTTCTTAATCCCTCCCCTCAGTTCTGTATCCCCCCCCACCCCGCCCGCCTCCAAGTAACACACCTTGGCTTTCAACTTCCCTCTACCGCAAACCCCTTGAGGTCCATAGGCCCTGCACGCCACAATGTTCAGCGCGCCAGACAGTATCCAATACAATTCATTCACTTAAAATGTTCTATCCAAAAAAAACAGTCTTACCAAGGTGTGGGAAGACACCAGTGGCCCCCAAATTTCTGACTTTGTAGAGTGTGCCCGCTATGGGCACCGCTAGCAGGCAGGTTTCTAGCCAACAGTGAGTGGCCTTTCCCCAATATCCGCGACAGCACCTGCGTTGCTGACAACATCTTCACTCTATCATCTTCACCTGAACCCCTCGCGATTCAGGTGCCCTGGGGCCTTGCTGCTGTTCCTCCTTCCTCCGCAAACACTAGCGTGTTCACTGTGTCGGGTACTTGTTTCTCACAGGACCCCTGCTGCTTGCCCTCTGTCTGAGAGATCATGTTCACAACAACAGTAGCAACCGCTGCCCGTGTGCTAATAAGTCCCAGGCTGTAGCTAATGGCCTCTCCTCTCCTAGACCTGCACGTATGGTAGCTACATGTCCAAGAAGCACCTCGCCTGTAACCTGTGAGACAGGCATTTCTGCCTACTCGCCATTCACAAATGCCTTCTTCCTGACCTCCCTCCCAGGATGCAACGTGTCATCCCCCATCAGTACTTCCAAACCAGAAGCAGAGACCACCCTGGAATTCCCTCTCCTTGCACTTCCCCTCCACTCCACCAGCAAGTTCTGTCAGTTTCCATCTGAAATGACTCTCCTTCAACCCACTGCCAGCTGTCCTTCCCCTCCTCGGTCCTGTGCCATCTTCCACCTTTCCGGTGGCCCACAGTGCCACCCAGGGTGACGTCGGAGGAGAGCTGTGCTCCACAGTCTCCACGGTGATTTGTAGGAGGTAGATTGCCAAGCTTTTCCTCCCAGGAGCCCCTGAGCTGGCCCCCACTTCCAACCTTTGCACTTAGCAGCCAAGGGTTAACCCCGTACACAGGTGGCTCCGCGCGGAACCGAGCTCTCCGAGGCGGCCATACCTGTGTCAGCTCGCTTCATGTCCCTGGCACTCTGTCTCACCATTTGTAAGCGGAGAGGATCGTCAGGACCCTCAGAGTTGGGGTGTCTTGTGAGCACCCTGACCTTTGTATGCTGTGCTGAATGTCCTAAGAGAGCGGCTCCCTTTTCGTGGCTGAGAATAATGAGATTGATCACAGGAGAGTCTTTCCTGCGGCACTGTACCAGCATGATTTCTTTTTGCCGCCCCCCCCCCAAAAAAAAAAAATCCTGCAAGAGATTCAGGAAGTCAACTCCTTGGCCAAGTCCCAAGGCATGACCAGAGGGCAAGGCAAGCAAAGGTCACTCTGGCTTTGTGGAATGATGGACCTACTAATGATTTCTCTCCCGACCTCTGCTGATAAGACCAGTAGGGTCTCCCTAGCCTCTTGGATCAAGACGTCCTTGTTTGAACCTCTTCAGCTTGGGCTCCTCCTCCTCCTCCTGCCTCGGTCTATTTGTGGTGTTCCGCACTTCCTCCCCAACACCCTGCATTTCCAATGGCGTCAGAAAGGACTCTTGCGTCCAATCGGTAGCTCACCCTCGGGCCATAGGATCAGAGGCCTGGAAGAACCCTGAGGGGTCCCCAGAGGCTCCCTTCTCCGGGATGCATTGATAGCACACAGGTACTGCAGGGAAATCTGTAAAGCTGACCCCCACTAATGTGCAAAAGAATGAACCGCAGTTGTGCACACCCTGCCTCCCCATCACCAGAGGAGCCAGGGCGACAAGTCCAGTGAAGAGGGCCTGACTGCTGTCCGCCCCATAGTCCTTCCGTTTGAGCGCGTGGATGAGTAACACTGACTTGATTGTTTACCTTGCGGGCACTGCGCACGCTTCACTGCCCTGAGTGCAGCAAGACTGACAGTCGCTGCTCCTGGGGACCTGCTTCTTATCTGACGCCCCCAACAACTCATTCACCTGCCCAGCCCAAGATTACGGTATCGACTCCCCAAGTGGCCCAGGAAAAGGATAGAGCTGCTACGCAGGAGGAAAATTCATGACCAGGGAAATGCTGAAGAGACCCCTGTGCTTCTCATGTCTCACTGGTGCTGAAAGACCCGGCCTGCGGTTTGGCTTGGGGACCTTGTGGTCCGGGGAAGGCTGCCGGGCGCTTGTAGAAAGTTGCATTCCATCCAGGGAGCATACTTGCTGGGTTTTTCATCAATACTACCTTTTGGTTAATTAATATAACAGATGTCTTTTACTATTAGACCAAATTGTCAGAACTGACAGATTTCCCATTTTAAAGGCCTCCAAAGGAGAAAAGTATGTGTGTAACATTTGCAAACATAAACTCTAAGCATCAGGATGAAGGAGTAAGCTTTGAAGCCGTCCAGAACAAGCGATGCAAAAGTGTTTGCTGCCATCTGCTGGTGAGAAGGGAAAGCTACAGGCACCCAGGAGCTGCCTTAGGGGAGAGAGTGTGATAATTAAAGCAAGTGGGTGTCCAGTAGTCCTTTAATAATGCTAATGTGAATGCTAAAAGCTGAAGGAATGGGGTGGGGGAGGAAAAAATCTATTTTGAAAATTCGATGCTGTCCACATGACTCCCACTTGTGGTGACCGTATGTGTGCCAGAGGGTAACATTGCTTCTTCTCGGGTTTCCAGTGGCTGGGTTCTCAGACACCGCTCACCAGGTCTTTCCTGTGAGGCTTCTCTGAGAGTCTCGAACCTCCTCCAGCTCTGGTAGCAGCCAAGTATGGGAACTGATGGCACGGATTTAAAGTAGACCCTCCTCGACTGACGTCAAAAGCTAAAAGGATGTATTTCAGGTCCTATTATCACTCGTGAATCTTTCTGCAAAGACAATTAAAGCATGTCCACGAACGCCAACGTAGGACGCTGGGTATATCTCCCCTGAGTCAGAGAGCAACTCGAGACTAGACGTGATGCATTCAACACTCGGCTGGAGGCCAGATGCATTGTGGGATGACACCAAAGACGAGGTGAATTAAAATAAACAAGGGAGGCGCTGTGAGCATCCAAACAGATGAGCTTGAAGAACGGAATCACAGATTTGGCAAATGTATTATCATGGAGAGTACTTTGAAGGAGTTAAGGTTGTTTTGTTAAAAAAAAAAAATTAAATACATAGCTTTGAAGAAAGAAAAAAAATGACCAAAATGGAAGAGAGTGTGGTCTGCGGAGCAGCCAACGCAAACGGAGGAAACAATCATATAAACGAACAGACAAGGATTTCCAAGGGCGGCTCAAGGAGACAAGTAGTCTCAGGAAATGTGCAAAGACCTGGAGTTAGGAAACCCCACGGAAAACAGACTCAGCATTTCTCACGCTGGAAGAACTGAGGAACCTTTTCAGGCCCCGAGATGCAATCTTGAAAGATTCTGTTGGCAAAATATTGAACAATGCCGAAAATATCAAACGAAGATGGACGGAATGCACAGTCACTGCATCCAAATGAATTGGTTAACATTCAACCATTTAAGGAGGCAGGCTAGGATCCAATGCCAAGGCTACTGAAGGAAGAAGTCCGAACTGCACGAAAGCGGCAACACACAAGGCCCCACAAATGGTCTGAATGCCAACGGAGCTGTTTCCCTAATAGAAGCGACACTGGAAGCACTCGCTCGTCGATACCAAGAAATCCGGAAGAGAGCTACCTGACCGACCAACTGGAAAAGATCCATATTTGTGCCTGCTCTGAAGAAAGGAGAGCCAACGGAAGGCAGAAACTCCTTCCTGCGCATAAGTGTAATGAGGCTGAAGATCGCTCCAAAAAATGGTGCTGCAGTCCGTTGACAATGAACTGCTAGGAATTCACATTTGAACTTGGATGTGGATTGAAGGATATCATTCCATCCTTAAGACGGATCTTACACCCGAAATCAGGCAGTGGCAGGAAGATGCTTGCTTGTGTGGTACTCTGTGGATCATACAAGTGAATCGAAGCCCCAGAACACTCCATTGTGCTTAAGTGTGGATGCAGAGGAAAAAGGGATTGTTCAAACAGAACAAGGGGACGCTTGCGTGGTTGAACATCAGGAAAGGTGTGTGTCAGGGCTGTATCCTTTCGCCATACTTAATCATTGTGTCTACCGAACCAATGATCAGAGGAGCTGGACAATGAAATCGACCATGGCATCAGAATTGATGGAAGACTTATCAACCTTCCATATGAAGAGGACTTGGCTGATGAAGATCCAAAACTGCAGCCTTCAGTTGGGATTACTCCTCGTCATGGAACAAAAAATTCCACAACTGGCTGAAGAAGCATAACGGGAGATGGAGAAGAGACTGAGCTTGTCAAGGTTTCATTTTAGTTGGATCCACAATTAACACCCATGGAAGCAGCCCTCAAGGAAACAGTGACGGGCTGCAGTGGGAAAAGCTGATGCCAAATCAACGCCAAAACCCATCTGTAGACAAAGTGACATTCCGTCAGAGAAGGGTCACAAGTAAGGGATGAGTCAACAGAGTGATGTATAGCACCGATGAAACACACACTATTTCTCTGGTTGCTTGAGGCTTCCTCACCCCCCACTATAATGACCCCAGTCCCACCTTTCACTGTGGGCTAGGCCAGAGCATGTACACTGGTACAGATAAGAGCTCAGGACACAGGAAATCCAGGTCAGAAAAACCCCTCAGGAACAGAAATAGGAGTCACAATACCAGGAGAGTAGTGGGAAGGTGGGGAGTGTAGGGGGGAACAAACCTCGGGGGGAGGGAGACAGTGGTTGGTGTAAGATACGAAATTAATACTTTTAAATTAATTAATTAATTTAATTAATTTTAAATTAATAATAATAAAAATTAAGAGCTGTAAGAATCCCCAATAAAATCTTTTACAAATCCACCAAGCCCACTGCCTCTAAGTTGGTGCCCAACTCACAGTGACCCTAGAACAGAGCAGAACTGCTCCTCAAGGGTACCAAGACTGTAAAGTCGCGAAACTTTTCCAAGCCCCCTTGTGCAATGTGGAAACAGTTCAAGGCAGTTCTGCTGTATCCTGTAAGGTTGCTATGAGTCACAATCATCTTCACAGCAAGGAGTTTGGGGTTTTTTGGTTGGTTGGGTTTTGTTTTTTGTTTAAACACTAAATATGTAACTGATCATTTTTGCCACCATATCTATAAATCTATTCCATTTAAAAGGTTTCATTTTTTTAATCCTGCACTCCTAAGAAATTAATAATGCATCCATGGTTTTTAATGCAACTTCTTTCTAGCACCCCCAAATTCAAAAGGAGTCCCAGTATATCAAGTACCTCTGCTGCGATGACGCAAGGACTTTAAGCCAGTGGGTCACAGGAATCCGGATTGCCAAGGTGAGACAGCATTTGGACTTGAACCTTTCTCAGACGTCCTGACCGACTCCCTACCTGTGTTCAGCCTGTGTGCACGTGTGAAATCCGAGCCAGCCTCCTCTACAATCACAGGTAGTGTCTGGCTTATTTGCCTGTTGAGTTTCAAAAACAGGTTGGCGTGATAAAGAGCCACCTGCGATAACTCATGGAGAAAAGGCAAACCAACCCCACTGCCGTCAAGTCCATTTGATGGAGGAGCGTTGACGGCGGAAGAGTTTTGTCACCCTTGTGTGCCTAGAAGAAACGCAAGATGTTCTCGAACGCAGACTCGGGTAGAGACGGAGATCAGAACTGCATGGCTAGTGCTCTTCTTCCGCGTATCGGCAGAAGTATTAACTGAGATCATCTGAACAATTATTTAATAACCAATAATACGTAATCAATTTGTGGGTTTTCTTTAATTGAGGGATTATACCGACCCACAAAACTTCAGTGAAGAGTAGGAAAAAGCCGTATGTGCATAATGAGACGGACTACCAGGGTTCAGAATAAGTGAATTCCTTTCTCCTTTTTCTTTGCCTCCTAGTATGGAAAGACCCTTTACGACAATTATCAGCGGGCCGTGGCAAAAGCTGGGCTTGCTTCTCGGTGGACCAACCTGGGGACCGTCAGCCCAGCTATCCCAGCTCAACCACCTGCAGGTACGAAGCAGGGGAGATGCGAAACACATACTCAAACCTCGCTCGTGTCGAACACATATCCACCGCATTGGATAAAAATAGAATTCAGTCGCTACTGTACACCACGTGCTTCTCCCCTGATGGTCGGGTGTACGATCCCCTTACCTCCAGTCTGTCTCCTAAGTCACTTAGCCCTTTTAAGCAATTTTGTTTTACCATAGCTTCTGAATCTGCTTGTGGACAAGGTGCCCACCAGTAGGGGGAGCTAGTAGAGACAGGTACCTCCTCAGCGTGCCCATGTGGTATTTCTGAAGCGCCTCTGGTACTCAGAAGAGCACACACTCCCAAGAAGAACGCTGGTGTTTGGCATTCAATGGTTCCCACAGCGGACTTTTCTGACCCAAAAGGTCGGTAGTGAGGAGTGGAAAAACTGTGCTCCAACCAATGTAACCTCCTCGGTTCCTCCTGGTTCCCAACTGTTTTTCACTCTCCTCAGACTTCCAATCCCTGACTCCTTTACCCTCAGCAGAGAGTAAAGGAGCCCCCAAAGGTAAGCACCCTGATGTTCCCACCACCCAACAACTTACCTGGATCACCACCCATGCTAACCGGCGCCCTTTATGACCGCTTCACAGGCGTTCTTCAGCACATGCCCTGCTCCCCCGTCTCTCCTGCCTTGGCAAAGACCTTACCTGCCCTGCTCCCCTGGTCCTGCTCACCCCATTGCTCCCCTCCTGAAACTACCTACAAAACCCCAGGGTCCCCAGTGCCCCCGTTAGCTACGGCCCCTGCTCACCACCAGACGGTTTAAGGATTGCGTCACACTTGCTTTCTCCACCTTCCACCTCCCTTTGATCCTCCTCTTCCTCCATTCAGGCATCTGCACTGCCTCCCCGTGGACAGTGCTCTTATTACAAGGCTGCTACCTGAACTCCGCGGCGCCAAGTCCAATGATGATAAAAGCTGTCTTTTTATCTGACCTTTCCCCAACAGGCAACACAGCTGAACTCCCTTCCTGGAATCAACCCCTCTATGGTCTTTACCGAGGCCACGTGCTCCAGCCCTCCCCCTCTCACACCTGCAACCTGGCCCCTCTGCAAATCTGTCTTCTTTTGTTCTGAGTTGCTGTCAAGTCTGTGCCAACACAAGCTGATCCCAAGTGTGTCCGAGTAGAATGCTCCACGGGGTTTGTTTTGTTTTGTTTTGTTTTCTGAGAGTGAGTCACTGAGTGAGTGAGTGAGTGAGTGAGTGAGTGAGTGAGTGAGTGAGTGAGTGAGACAGTGAGAGAATGAGGCAGTGAGTGAGTGAGTGAGAGTGAGACAGTGAGTGAGTGAGGCAGTGAGAGAGAGTGAGACAGTGAGAGAGTGAGAGTCAGTGAGTGAATGAGGCAGTGAGACAGTGTGAGTGAGACAGTGAGTGAGTGAGTGAGTGAGTGAGTGAGTGAGTGAGTGAGAATCAGTGATAGAGTGAGATAGGCAGTGAGTGAGATAGGCAGTGAGTGAGAGAAACAGTGAGTGATTGAGAGTGAGACAGTGAGTGAGCGAGAGTGAGGCAGTGAGTGAGCGAGAGTGAGGCAGTGAGTGAGCGAGAGAGTGAGGCAGTAAGACAGTGAGTGAGCGAGAGTGAGTCAGTGAGTGAGTAAGACAGTGATTGAGAGTGAGACAGTGAGTAAGACAGTGATTGAGAGTGAGACAGTGAGTGAGCGAGAGAGTGAGGCAGTGAGTGAGACAGTGAGTGAGCGAGAGTGAGTCAGTGAGTGATTAAGACAGTGATTGAGAGTGAGACAGTGAGTGAGCGAGCGAGAGTGAGGCAGTGAGTGAGTGAGACAGTGATTGAGTGAGAGTGAATCAGTGAGTGAGTGAGAGAGTGAGGCAGTGAGTGAGAGTGAGAC
>NW_022111361.1:853208-867768 GCF_000313985.2 Echinops telfairi | reverse complement strand
GAGTGAGTGAGACAGTGATTGAGTGAGAGTGAATCAGTGAGTGAGTGAGAGAGTGAGGCAGTGAGTGAGAGTGAGACAGAGAGTGAGGCAGTGAGATAGTGAGTGAGTGAGAGAGGCAGTCGCTCCACGGGGTTTTCAACAACTGGTTTTAACATGGGGATCACCAGGCCTCTCTATGCCAGGGTGCCTCTGGGTGAACTCAAACACTCAACCTCTTGGTTAGCAGCCAAGCACATTAGCCACTTTAAACAGTGGTGTTTCCCAAAGCTCCATCCGTCCTGACTCTTTCCTCATTTAACATTATCTCCTCGGTGATCTAGTCCACTCGCAAGGTATAAATTACCAACTAGTTGCTGACCAACGTGAAATACATAAACCCCAACCCAGACCTCTTGACCATCTGTCCCAGCCCATATCCAGGGTCTTCACTTGGATGGACACAGACACCTCGCACTAAATGTCTGGGAGACTCAACTCTGACTCTCCACATTTGACAATGTATTGCTATTCTCAGTCTTCACAAATGATATCATCACCTGTCCAATTGCTCATAAAGTAAACAGGCAAAAAACGTCCGCTTGCCCCAAAATACAACGGATTCCAAATACTGTAGATTCTGTGTCCCAAGTATCTGTGCAATCTGCCCACTTCCATCCTCTGGATATCGCACCATGGCCACCATGAGCTACCATGTGGCCTAATGCAGTGGTGTCCAGCCAGCAGAGCTATCTGCCTTTCTCCCTCATTCTCCTTTTGCAGCCTGGCCTCACTACCTATACTCACGATGACCCAGTGTAAAACAGAGTGAAATGCTGCTCCTTCCTGAAGCACCTTCAAAATCGCCAACGTGTTTGAGTCCATCTTTGCGACTATGCCAATCCATCTCAATGAGGGTCCCCGCCTCTTGGGATGTCTTTCCCAGATATTGGACTCTTGATGCTGTGTCCAAAGCAAGAGCAATTTAGACAACGTGTGGCTGCCAGAGCCAACTTTTTATCTTATTCATTGGGAGTCCTAGAGGCAGAGTGGTTATGCATTGGGCTGGTAACTAAAAGGTCAGCAGCTCAAAACCACCAACCGCTCCTTGAGAGAAAGACAGGGCTTTCTACTCCCGTGAAGAGTTACAGTCTCAGAGACCCACAGAGGCAGTTCTGCCCAGTCCTTTAGGGTCACTGTGAGTCAGCTTGGACTCAATGGCAGTGAGTTTGAATCTTACTGGCATATAACTCACATACCATACACTCTAATGGTATAAATATATTAAAAAGAGATGTGCAGCAATCACCACAATCAATTTAGAACACTTCTTCAGTCTTGTACTCATTATTATTAGCTCCCCGTGTCCCCCAATGTCCCCTTGCATAACTCTAAGAAACTATTGATCTAGTTACGGTCTCTCTATATTTACCTAGTCTATGTTTCACATAAAGAAAATCGTACCAAAAAACAGTTAACAAACAGAAAACTCAATCCAGAAAAAACTAGGAAATAATAAAAACTACAACACTCATAAAATGGGCCAAAAGAGAGAGCAAAGTTGTTCAATTTAACCCTAACTGCATCTGTATTAATTCACTTTCCAATACATTCTGTCTGACAGCACAGCTATTCACACCCTTGGTCAATGGTGGGAGGGGGTCCTCCAGACATTTAATCCATGTGGAGACTCTGCAACTACATGTTGGGCTTTCACTGTCATCCATAGCTTCTGCGAACAGGGTGCTCAGAATTTAAGCTCTAGTACAATTCCCTCCTCTGGTCTCGGATTTTATTATTTACAATCATTGAATCACACAGGCTGATGTGCTTCTTTTGTCTGAAATTACCTGGCAACTCCCTGAGAGAGCTGCTTGTTTCAGGAAAAGCCTCAAAAACTGCAGATACTATTCTTTCTGGTAGTCAATAGAGCCACCTTTAAAATTGCAAATCCTCCTTCTCTCCTATCTGAAACTTCTCAGAGGCTTCCTGCTGCTCTCTAGTAAACTCCCCAAATCCTAGCATGACTGAGTAGGCACACAGGATGTGAGCCTTAGTCATTGCCTGCCTCTTCCTTCCCTTCAGTCTTCCCGCTCCTGCCATCCTGGCCTGTTCTTACCCCCTAGTTCTTCAAAGCCTAAGGAGATCCTTCCTCAGGGGCTCCACAGATGCCGTTTCCTCGGTTTATGATGTTCCCTCCTTCACCTGGATAACTCCTACCATCCTTCAGGTCTCAAACTAATGGTCTTTTGTAGGAAAACCCTAATTCATAATCTACATGGTTATTAGATCATATCGTCTACCCTTTTAGACTCTCGTGAAATCACGAGGTGCATTCCTAACCTAGAACCTTCCAAGGTTGCTCTGCAAATGCAGTATACATAATGTATATGAACAATCGTATTATTTAAGTGCTTCATTCCACTTCTCCTGATTGCTTAAAATTTTATTGCAGCAGTCAGATGGGATTTCCAGTCAGAGAAGAGTGTGTGCCCAGTGAAATGTCCCTTCGAAAAGAGTAAATTAACCAGCATTTGGTGCTGCTGAATGCCTTATTTATCCTGAGTTCTTGGGTTCTATTGTAGATATAACCTAATTCTTAAGGTCCTACGGTGAATAAATGTGATGTGCTATTCATATAAGCCATTGTGGGAGCTATCACTGCTTATTAATAAAATGCTTCAGTGAATAGCTGGGGGGAAATCCTCAAATTCTCTCTCAGTGTATCCCACATTTTTAGTATTACTGTGGGCAGCTGCTGTGTGGGGCTTGAAGATCTCAAAGCTGATGCCAATGGCTCCCTCGGAGGCAAGTCTTTCTTGTTCATTTCCTATTGTGATTTGGGTGCCAGTTAACAAAACAAATGTCGCTTCCTCTGAGAGCTTGTACGCTGCGCTGTGGCACGGTGTTGTCCACAGTGTGGCAGCACTCGCCCCATTTCCTCCCTGGGAGACCCCTGGTTTCACCCACATTCCCGCCCCCTTCTGTTCCGGGGCAACTCTCGTCCTCTGGTCCAACATAATTGACTGTAGTCTGTGTAAGACCAGTTAGTCTGGTCTTTGTGGGGCATTTGACTTTTTTGGCTCTACATTTTCTCCACTGTGTCTGGGACCCTGTTTGTGACCTCACTCACATTGGTCATTAGCCGTAGCCGGGCACATCCAGTTCTGGTCTCAGGGTCATGCGGTCCATTAGTCCTTTGGATTAATGGCTCCCTTGGTTTTCTTCCCTCTCTCCTTGGCTCTGGACTGGAAGAGAGCAATAGTTGTGTCTTTGATCCTACCACCTGTAAGCCCACCCACTTAGCTGTCCCCCTCACCGTTAGTCCCTCGCCCTCAAGCCCAATAAGCCAGTCCCATTGGGACTATAACTAGGGTCCAGGAGTTTTCCTGACATAGTCCTGCTTGTTCTAGTGTACACATGGATAGATTTGCAGTATTTACACAGGTATGTATGTATGCAGAAATATCAATGGCATTTTTAAAAGACTTGGGGGGAAAAAGAAGAAATATCCATGACATGTATCTATATATGCATGTAGTTGTACTCCCATACACTATCCATCCCATACCAGTTCAGTTTACATACATATATGCCGAGATAGTCACTTCAAATTGGTTTTTGTGTTGTTACAAGACTGTTGTCGTATTTACTGTCTCTGCTTTTTCTTTCTGTACACTTTTTAGTGTCTTTCTTCTTTTGCCTTGCTCGTGTTTTGCTGTATTCCCTGAGTTCCTGTGTAGTTCTCCCCTCAACTGAAGTTAACATGTATCTGAGCCTGTTGGCGTAGTGGTTACAATTTGCGCTGCTACCCCTGAGGTAAGCAGTTCGAAACCACCAGGCGCTCTGCAGGAGAAAGGTGGGCTTTTGTCCCCTGTGAAAGAGTCACAGTCTGGAAACTCAAGGTGGCAGTTCTTCCCCGCTCTGTAAGGTCACTGTGTGTCAGCGATGCAGTGAGTTTTTTTAAGTTTTTAATCATCTACTTAGTGATCTTCCCTCCCTTTCCTTCTTTTCCTTGGTAACCGTTAGAATATATTTCTTTCTCTGTGCAAATCTTTTTTTTTTTAATAATAATCATCTCGTACAATATTTATCCTTTGTGATTGACTAATTTCTCTCAGCATCATTTCCTCTAGATTCATCCATGTCATGAGATGTGTCCCAGAGTCGTTGTTACTGTTAACTTTGCGCAGTATTCCATTGTGTGTATGTGCCATTGCTCGCCTATTCATTCATTCGTTCATCATGGGCACTTGGCTTTTGCCACCTTTTTGCTAGTGTGAATAACGCTGCTATGTGCATATGCCGGTCCAGGTGGCAGCGGTCATTTCGCTAGGGCACGTCTAGGAATGGGCTCTCAATTATGTTCTTTTGGGTTGTGTCTCTGTTGGCAGACCAGTACCAAGCTGTTTTAGTCTAACAGATTTGAGATCAGGTAGCACGAGGCATTCTACTTTTTCATCATGAGTAATGCTGTACTTGTCCAGGGCCTCTTTCCTTCCCACTGGAAATTGCAGGCTAGTTTTTACATCTCATTAAAAACACCTGTTGGATCCCTTCAGGACCAGTGGTGTGAGTGGCGATACTGGGAGGGTAGAGGGAGAGTGGGTTGGAAAGAGGGAACTGATTACAAGGATCGATATGTGACCTCCTCCCTGGGGGACAACAGAAAAGTGGGTGAAGGGAGATGTCGGACAGGGCAGGATATGACAAAATAAACAATTTATAAATTATCAAGGGCTCATGAGGGAGGGGGGAAGCTGGGAGGGAGGGGGAAAAATGAGGAGGGGCTTAAGTGGAGAGCAAATGTTTTGAGAATGATGAAGGCAATGAATGTATGAATGTGCTTTACACAATTGATGTATGTATGGATTGTGATAAGAGTAGTATGAGCCCCTAATAAAACGATTAAAAAAAAACACCTGCTGGAATTTTGATCAGGATTGTATCATATCTATAGATTGCTTTGGGTGGTATTGACATTTTCACAGTGTGAAGTCTTTTGAGCCAGGAATAAACCTAGCCAGTACTTTACCTCTTGGGCAGCTCTGGTAAATGGTGTTGAAATAGCTCTTTTATTCTGAGTTCACTGAAAGGTTTTGTTGTTTTGCTAAGCAGGAATAGACATGGGACTTTATCAAATTCCTTTTCTGTGTCAAATGGTGTAATTATGTGATGTTTTCCCTTATGTTGATTAATTTTCTAATGTTGAGCCATCCATGCATAACGAGTCCCATTTGATTATGAAGTTTTCTTGTTCAATTTCTATAGGCTGTGGAATTCTATTAGACAGAATTTTTAAAAATCTTTTTATTGGGGGCTTGTACAACTCATCACAATCCACACATCAGTTGAATCAGGCATGCCTGTAATGTTGCCCTCATTCTCTTCTAGACAGTTACTTTCTATTGAGCCCTCAGTACCAGCTCTTACTTTTCGTCCCCCCCACTTTCATAACCCCCCAATAGATCGCACATTGTTATTAATTTCATATCTCACACAACTGCTGTCTCCCTTCCCTCTTGTTTTCTGTTGTTTTTCCCCCTGGAGAGGGGTGTATGGTGATGTGTCGGTCATTGTGATCAGCTCCCCCTTTCTCCTTCCTCTCCCCGTTCCCCCTACCCTTCTGGCATCAATATTCCCACTCCTGGATTCTGTGTGTCGTGAGCTCCCATCCCTTTCTATACCTGTGTACTTGTCCGGTCTATAGACAGAATTTTGTTGAGAATTTTTGAGTCTATATTCATGAGGGATATTTGTCTGTAATCTTCTTTCTGTGCGTGGGCTCATTCCCTGGCTGTGGGACCAGGATTGTGCTAGCTTCAGACAAGGAATCTCCCAGTATGTGTATTTCTTCCTTTTTCATGCTTTGAAATAGTTCGGGTAGCGTTGGTGTCAGTTCTCTCAGAATGTTTGGTGCAGTCCTCTAATTCATCACTCTGAGCCTGGAGTGTTCTGTGCATATCTCTCTGAGGGTGAGTTGGTTGACTCTAGCATTTGGATCCTCTTTATATCTGTTGAGTTTCTTTCCAGGTCTTCTATCCATCACCAACAGCGGGGCGTGGAAATCTCCTACGATTATTGTAGAACTTGTTATTTCACTTTTCAATCTTGTTTAAGTTTGTTGTATGTGTTTGGGGTCCCCATCATTGGACATGTATACATGCATTATGGTTATGTCCTTTGGGTAAAGTGACTCATTAATTTTGTATATAAGGTCCTTCGTTATCTTTTATGATGGAATTTGCCTTAAAGTTTATTTTATCAAAGAATAGTTTTGCCACTCCTCCTCACTTTTTTCTTATTGTTTGCTTGTTTATTTTTATCTTTTGAGTTTTAATTATTTACTCTTGGTTCTAAGAGTATATCTCTGGTAGACAACATATCGCTGAGTCAATTTTTATTTATTTATTTACATTCTGCCACTGTCTGTCTCGTTGCTGGGTATTTAAACCATTAATATCAGTGTGATTATGCTGGGTATTTCAACCCTTAATATCAGTGTGATTATCAGCAGGTGATCATTTGGTTGTGCTTTTCTGTCTTTTTGCTTTCTTCTTCTTTTTTCTATGTTCATGACATTGACAGTTTCTTTCATTTCTATGCTGGATTAATTTTCTTTGTGGGTTTCCTTTTAGCTTCTACCATTGTTGGTTTGGATTACTTAGTTTTCACGTCTCTTTTCTTTAATAAGTAGGCTTGTTGACTTTCTTTGTGGTTACCTTAAAATTTATTTTATCATAAGTTTAAAGCAATATTGGCTCGGCTTCCTCTCCATATGAAAATTCTATTTAAAAAGGAATTGTTCTCACTCCTAGTAGTAATGTTGTCATCATTTAAAAATGTATTTATCTAGTTCGGTTTTCAGACATTTAGCTGTGCTTTATTTTTTAGAAGTCTTTGTCTGGGTGAATATATAGCTGATGCTGCCCTGTGTCTCAATATCAGCTTATTGCTTGATGTTTTGGGTTCTCTGTCCAAAGGATTGACTTATTTCTTTTTTTTTCTTTTCTTCATCTTTTTTTAATCATACTTAACTATTTCTTGTATAGTCTATCTCAAACCATAAAAACGCACTGCCAGTGCTGACTCATAGAGACCCTGTGTAGCACGGTAGAACTGCCCCTGTGAGTTTCTGACACTCTAAGTCTCTGTGAGGGTCGAAGGCCCTTTCTTTGTCCGGCAGAGTGGCTGGTGATTGGGAACTGCTGGCCTTGCAGATTGCAGCTCAATGCAGAACCTCTGCACCACCAGGGCTTCCAGGAAAGATTGGTCTGGTTTTTACATATGCCCTTGGTTTCTGTTCATCTGAAAATGTCCTCATTTTACCATCATATTTCAAAGACAATTTTGCTAGATATATAATTCTTGGTTAACTTTTTTCTTTGAAGGTTTTATAGATATTATCCCATTTCCTTCTTTCCTACATGGTTTCTGCTGAGTTATCAGTCTAGTCCAGCAGTTCTCAACTTTCCTAATGCTGCGACCCTTTAATACAGTTCCTCGTGTTGTGGTGACACTCAATCATAAAATTATTTTCTTTGCTACTTCATAACTATCATTTTGCTACTGTTAGGAATCAGGCGACCCCTTTGAAAGGGTCGTTTGACCCCCAAAGGGGTCGTAACCCACAGGTTGAGAACCGTTGGTCTAGTCATTGTGATTTTTTTTTCTCTCATTTTCCCGAGCTACTTTCAGGACTCTCTCTGGGTCTTTGATTTTGGAAACGCTTCGTGTTGGGTGTTTTGGTGGCTTCTTTGGATGGATCTGTACAAAACTCAGTGACGTTCTTTTAGTCTTTCGTGTTACGGAAGTTTTCTGCCAGCAAGTCTTTAATGGTTCTGTCTGTGACGTTTGGGGTTCTGTTTTGTTTTCACCTCCTCCTGTTTGGGAATTATAATCACATGTGAAAGTTTCCTCTTTAGAGTGTTTCACATCATTTTTAGGTTTCTTTCTTTCTTCTGGTTTTTCCTCAAACAAATTGGTGTCAAAGGATTTGTCCCCTCATCTTCCACTGATTCAATTCTGCGTCTATATCTTTCAGCTGGGCTATTTGTTCTGAAACTAGAGAAATACATTTCAGAAAACAAAACAGAACTGAAAAAGAGCAAAAAGAAAGATTTTTTTCAAGGCCTTTTCTCTAATTACCGGAAGTTTTAAATAGCGCAACATTGCTATTCTCTGGGCCTTCGGTTAATCCAAATTCAACTTGGTAGCCTTTATAAAGTATTCATTCCTTGATCTTTGTTGGATCCTACAGAGCTTTTTGACCGCAGAACCTGAGACTCTTTAATGTACTATACCATACTTATACATCTGTTTTCTTTAGAGAGATGTATACTGCTTCTTTTGTTTTCAGAGCAACTTTCAAGAACGTTGACAATGCCTTTCCCAATCTCTTTTTCTTTTTCTCTGCTCTTCCTTTTTAGGACGTAAACCCAGTCCTGCCCAGCCCAATGGCCAGGTTCCTCAGGCTGCGCATTCTGTTAGTGCTGTCCTCTCTGGGGCCCAGAAACAGGCGGAAATGACTAAGGTAAGACCAAAGAGGGGGTCACATGTAGCCTATCCAACTGTCCCTGAGGAAAGCAAGCTAAAGCACAGCGGCCAGCGTGACACCGGCGGTAAATGAATGCTCAGCCCTAACTGGGAGGCGGGAGGCTTCGTTCACCTGGAGGGACCTAGGAAGATGGCCCCTGTGGCTTGTTTCAAAAAGCTAAAGCCTGAAAGCCCCGTGGAGCACATTTTACTCTGAAACACACGGGGTTGTCCTGAATCACAACTGACTCAACAGCAAGCAGTTCTAATAGTTCTAATTTTTTTTTTTAGCAAGAGGAAATACAGGTCTAACAACTAAGTAGTTGCTATTATTTCATTTGGGCAATTGCTTGCTTGTTTTGTCTTCAAGTTAGGCCAGAAGTGAAAGTTAAAACCAGCTACTGTCACACTGCTTTGGGAAAAGATAAATTCTTTTCTTTTTAATGATGGAGGTTGGTGAGTATTTATTATTTGGTTACCTTTATTTTGACTGAAGCAAATTTTCTATAGTTGAGTCGAGTGATTTTAGCACCCTCTGAAAATGGCACATGTTTCAAGTTCTTGGGGAATTACTTTTTTTTCTAAGCAATTTAGAGTAAACTGTTAGAAGTTCTATATAGAGTGCTAACTAGCACAGGAAGCAGATTAGATTATTACTGAAAGGGTTACACTATTAAAATTGAATTTTGCTAATTCTATCTTTCAGTTAATGTCTACGTACATCCTCAGAATGATGGAGCAAAAACCATATTTTAAAGCAAAGTAATATTTCCAATCTATTGATGAATTATAACTTAGTTTCTTCTCCTTTCTTTCGTTCTTTTAAAACTCATTTTATTGGGGGCTCTTACAGCTCTTATAACATTCCGTACATCCATTGTGTCAAGCATATTTATACATACATTGCCATCATCATTTCCAAAACACTTTCTTCTTGAGCCCTTGGTATAAGCTCCTCTTTTTCCCCCTCCTTTCCCCACCCTCATGAATCCTTGCTTAATTATATATTATTTGCATTTCATATCTTACACTGTCCATTGAATTATTGTGTTGGTTGGTTTGGTTGGTCTTTTTTAAGATTATCTCCTCAGCTACACTATCGCTTCTACAGGGAAAAATTACATTTTACTACCCGAGTAGGAACTGAAATCAGCAAGCAGGGACAACTTGCCATTAAGAGGGTTCACCTAGAGGAGCCGAGGCAAAGATGGTTACGATGGCAAGACGGCAGAGGGCCTCCTCTAACATGATGAGGGAGAAAGGGACCCCCATCCACGTCAACCTAAGGTTTGTCTCTATGAGATGCGGGTCAAACATACCCACCCAGTCATTCAGTGGGAGCTACAAGGCCATGCTAAGAAAAGCCATATAAAAGTCATCCATTGCACCACACATAGTAGCACAAACGAAGGGGCCAGGCAAGCTCCTGAGCAGAACAGGAAACCTGGAAGAACTGAAATCAGATGAACAGCGCAGTGGAAGACGACCCAGGAGCGGGGCTCAGAATCAGGGAGTCAAGCCAGAGTCAGGGTCCACTTCCAATAGCAAAGGCCGCAACAAGCTATCGGTCAACAAAGAGGCCAACACAGACACCTCCGGAAAAGACAGACAAGTGGCCAAAAGTTCAGCGTTAAGGTCAAGCAAACACATGCAAAATGATTGAAGGGCTAGTTAAGCAGATGAATTATGCTCCATTAATAGAGTCAATATGGGCTCACAAAGGATCAATTTTCTTCGCTGAACTCATTTTCATGTGCAATAGGATTATGAAGTTGATAAGTATGGTCTTGCCACCCTCCTTCCAAAAGACTTATCATTACCCTTCACCGACAGGATGATGTCCACATGTCCTAACTTGCCAACAGAGACCCCTCCCAGGCTGCCTCGCTTCCTGGCACCGGGCCCTGAGTCTGGCACTCCACGCACACGAGAACCCTTGCTGTCCCTGAGGCATTCCAAGGACTCACTTCTCCAGGGATTGTTTACTCTTTCTCCACACAGGAGTGCCATCCCATCCCCACTGTCCACTAATCAAACAAAACTCCCACATCTCTGCCAAGGCCCTCGTCCAATAGCACTCTTTGGGGGAAACTTTCCTTTATACCCCCACCCCCATGAAGCACTCATCACCCCCTTCTCTAGACTCTCAAGAGCCTCTGTTCACGCTTCATGGTTCATTCTTAATGGCTGACCTGCTCAGCCACTAACCAAAAAGGTTGGCACCCAGAGGTGCGATGAAAGAAAGGCGTGGAGAGCGACTTCTGCAACGTCAGCCACTGAGCGTGTTATGAAGCACAGCTCCACGCGGACCCCCATTGTTTCCAAGAGTCAGCATCAGCTCCGCAGCAACTGTGTTTGGGTGGCTTTTTGTTTTTGCTTTTGCTAGATCTATGAGGCTGCATGTTGAACGACTCTGTTTATGGGGAAATAGGCAAATCTCCATAGGAGCAGAAAGCACATTGGGATTATCCAAAGGTTGGAGGAGGGTGGAATGGGGTTGCAATGGTTTCACAACATTGTCAGTGGACTGTTGCTGTTGCTGTTAGGTGCCGAGATTAGCCCATATGTCCGATCCCAATCTATAAATTCTTTTTTTTCCCCCAATCTATAAATTCTATAGTCTCATGCAACACATGTAATGGCACCAAATGCAGGAAGATCACAGGCCAGTGAACAGAAAGTCTAGTGGATCCAGTGGCGGTGGAAACATCTCAGCGCTGCCAGGGGTCTCCACGTGACTCCTCTGGCTCCAGAGCTCTGTCTGCATCAGCGTAGCTCCATCAGGCTCATCGTCAGTAATGTCTCACAGGGAGGGAGGGAGTGTCCAGCCTCTTCCGAGCTATTCAGCTCCTTAGTACCTCCAAATGAGGTCATCAAGCTGCGACCTGATTGACAGGCTAACCTCCACCCCTTCACTCTTAAGTCTCAAATTGACAACAGATTGTGTAATTAGGACAATGAGCCAGGAGGCCCCTTGTTCTGTCTCAAGATCTTGGTCCTGCACCTCTGCTCTGTGTCGTGGTTTTGCCGCCTCTCCCACTTCAGGCAGGATCTCGAATGTGCGCTGCTGGAGGCCTTTCTTTCGTGGTGGTCACAGGATTGTTTTGCTCTCTTATACTCAGGATGGATTGCACACACCCTGTCTGTATGGTCCCACCCAACCATCTGGTGGGAGGTACAGAGACATGGCATGAAGAGCCATATTTAAGCAATTTCACGTCACCACAAACAGTTCTACCATGTCTCGAGGGTCGCTATGGATTGTGAATCCACTCAATGGTATCTAAAAACACTCACTGCTTAGTTCCAGAGATACGTTGCCAGGGTCTTTAAGTCTGTACAAAAGATGAAAACTCTTTCTCGCACGAGTGGAGCTTATGATGCTCAGTTGTCAGCTCCCTAATCATCAGGGGAACGATGATGCCCAATGGTCTTTAACATCCTCCCGTGCAGGTACAAATACCACAGCTCTGTAAATGATGTTTGTAATTGCCGCAGACTCAGTCTGATGCACGTCGACCCTGTGAAGGCAGGGTAGAACTGCACCCTAGGGTTTTCGAGACTGGGCCCTTTCAAAAGCAGAGACCTGTCTTGCAGACTGCTTCTGGGGGGTGCTAACTGCCAGTCTTTGAGTAGTAGTCAAGCACTTGGCATCTGTGCCTCTGTGAAGCTGTAGTCCAGCCTGGTATCCTAGGTTTCAACTAGCAGGACATGCGTGCATTATTTTGCCTTGCAGAATTAACTCCCCTGCGTATCTCACTGTTTCTCATACAACCTTGAGACATAGATTAACGAGTACTATGATGCCCATTTTATACTTAACTTTCAGGCTTTCAGTCCTAGTCTAGCCTACTGCCTGGCCTGCAGCCGTTGTGCCCTGGAGAGTGACGTGTATAACCAGCTCCTCCCTAGAGCTCTGAGTCCTGGTCTTCTGTTCTCAGAATGCTAATTCAGGGAGCAGCTTTATTTCCCAGGAAATCTAAACCAAGCTCCATAGAACTGAGTGGAACTAACCCTTTGGGCTCCCAAGGCTATGAATCTTGACAGGAGTAGACAGTCCCATCTTTCTCCCAAAGAGTGAATGATGGGTTTGAACTGGTGACATTGAACTTAGCAGCCCTGTGCTTTCCCCACTATGTCACGAGGACTCCTGATTTCCCCGGCCAGGGCTGGGAAAACAAATGCTTTGCCAGGAAAGATAGCCTTTGTACTCGGGTTTGCCCAAAGCTTGCTGGTAACTCAGGGGCGGTGGGGGGAGGGGAAGGGAGGGGGGAGAAATAACCTTCACTTCT
This sequence comes from Echinops telfairi, assembly GCF_000313985.2. Classification (NCBI taxonomy): domain Eukaryota; kingdom Metazoa; phylum Chordata; class Mammalia; order Afrosoricida; family Tenrecidae; genus Echinops; species Echinops telfairi. Next base: position 854,965 of record NW_022111361.1, on the reverse strand, counting down.
CTCCTTCCATCTTCTTGGCCTTAATGAAGGAGAGAGTTCAAACCAAGAGATTTTACCAAGACTTAGGAGTGCCTGAATCCCTTGTGGTCCCCGGGTGGTGCCATCAGTCAAACGCTTGACTCCTAATGGAAAGGTTGGAGGTTTGCGTCCACCAGAGATGCAATGGACTTCCGAGGCAGCCACTGGAAACCCTTTGAGCACAGTTCTCCTGGTCTGGCACACACACGGGTTGCCACAGGGTAAAGTCGACTTGGTTAAAGAGGGCTGGATTTGGTTCTATTTAAACCCTCTGCTACTGAGGAGCTGGCACAAGAACAACCTAACTTTACAGATACTGACAACTGAGCTTCCCAATCACCTTATCTCAATCTCAGAACATTTTTGCATATCCTTAGAAGCCTGGTGGCCTATCTCCAGAACTGATGAGTAAGTGACAAGTCCTGGAGAGCTCTTGATTCCTTTGGCATTGCCTTAGGCTCCACCAAAAATAAGAAACCAAACCTATGGTCACTGAGTCCACAAGCAGCAACCCCGGGTATTACAGAGTAGAACTCCTCCAGAGGCGTCCCTCCCTGCAGTCTTTATAGCAACACATCCCCAGGCCCTTCGTTTGCTGCTGCTGGGGGCGTGGAGGGGGTGTCTAGCTGCTTGTTGTTAGAGTAGTAGAGGAGCCAGAGACCCACCCACCCACCCACCGGAGGACATAGCTAATCCATCCGTAGCTGGTGGGGAAAGACTCAGATGACCCCAGTTAACAAAGATCTATACTATCATGGTCCTTTTAGAGAGAGAGGTATGATAATGCCAGTGTAAGATGGGAGGTGCCCCACAGGAGCAAATGGGGCCGGGGGGGGCAGTGGAGTACGTCCTGGCCCACCGAGCATTAAGGACGCTATTCCTTCTCAGAGCAGCGAATGCACAGAGAGGACCATATTGCCATCCCCACTATGAGACACGACATCCCACACTGACCCATACCCCTACAGGGGACAACACTGGAGATGCAGGGTGGGAATTGCCCTCGATCTGACCCCACCACACCAAGGCAAAACACTAAGGGCGTGCAACAGAACAAGGGGAACAGAGCAACGAAGTCCCCAGGAAATACCAAAAATAGACTGTGGGGCCAGGGCTTGGCGCCCCATCAGACTCCACCAGAAACACTCCTAAAGGCCAACAAACAGACCCTGAACTATTTACAGGCTTTTGTGGGGGTTTTTGTCATTGTTTTTTGTTGTTGTTGTTGTTTTCTTTTGTTGCTTTGTTTTGCTCTGTCATGTTTTTTGTGCATATTACTATCTCTGCAGGTCTATCTAGATAAGATTAGTAGGATAAACAATCTGGAGGAGAAAACAACAGGACCAACAGTTACGGGGTGGGGGGGGTGGACATAGGAGAGGGGGAGGCAGGGGAAACAAGTGGGTGTTAACATACTCAGGGACATAGGAACAACAGGTGATCCAAAATTGATGGCGAGGAGGGTGTAGGAGGCCTGGTAGGGCTTGATTAAGGGCAATGTAACCGAGAGGAATTACTGAAACCCAAATGAAAGCTGAACATGATAGTAGGACAAGAGGAAATAAAAGGAAATAGAGGAAGGAACTAAGAAGCAATGGGGCCCAAGGGCATTTATAAAGGTCTAAATACAGGCATGTACATATGTAAATATATTTATATGTGATGATGGGGAAATAGATCTATGTGCACATATTTATAGGTTTAGTATTAAGGTAGCAGATGGACATTGGGCCTCCACT
>NW_022111361.1:846586-850579 GCF_000313985.2 Echinops telfairi | reverse complement strand
TACAAATGTGCTTTATACAATTGATGTATGTATGGATTGTGATGAGTTGTATGAGCCCCCAATAAAATGATATTTTTTAAAAGAAAAGAAAATGGTACACTGGTACAGATAAGAGCTGGAAACCCGGAATCCAGGACAAATGATCAATCCCTTCAGGACCAGCGGTGAGAGTGGCGATACCGGGAGGTTGGAGGGAAGGTCGGGTAGGAAGGGGGAACCAATCACAAGGATCTACATATAACCTCTCTGGGGGGCGGACAACAGAAAAGTGGGTGAAGGGAGACATCGGACAGTGTAAGACATGACAAAATAATAATAATTTATAAATTATCAAGGCTGAGGGAGGGATGGGGGTGGAGAGGGAGGGGGAAAATGAGCTGAAACCAAGGACTCAAGTAGAAAATGGTTTGAGAATGATGATGGCAACATAGGTACAAATATGCTTGACACAATGGATGGATGGATGGATTGTGATAAGAGATGTACAAGCCCCCATAAAATGATTTTTTTAAAAAGAAAATGGTATTTCTAGAAATAACATGCATTTAGTGAGCTATCAATACCAAATAGAGTATGCTTGATCCTTTTCAAAATGGTGTCCAACAGCCCTAAGGCTCCTTGTCTTGACCTTCATAGGGTTTCCAGCTTCACCTCAATGACCTTCCAAATGTTCAGAAAATTCAAAAGAGGGAAACTGGAGAGGCCAAATGTACTGCCCACCCCCCTTTTTTTTTTGAGACTCAGCCCTTGGTTGATTGGGGTCCTGGACACTGTTTTTGGTTTTGTTTGGGGGGGGGGGGGCTGAGGGGGTGGAGGGTGAGGGGGGGGGGGCCTTCAAAAATAGTTGAATACTACAGTCATTGAAAAACACAGTTAATGTCCATGATTTGGGGATTCTCTATTATTCGCTCCTCCCTGCCAGAGTCCCTTCCGAGTGATAGCAATCCTCTGGGACAGGGTAGAACCGCCCCTGTGCGTTTCTGAGACAGTCACTCTTCACAGGAGTAGAACCCTTATCTTTCTCACTCTGCGGGGCTAGTTGTCGCAACCTGCTGACCTCACCGTCCTTAGTAGTAGGCGTCCTTGGGGAAATCTGCTGCACAAGATCTCTGTACAGTGTGCAAGTGCCAATGGGTCACTTTTGGGGACCAAGGTGAGCCTACCCAAGCCAAGGTATTTTCTCTCTCCTGCCCCCTCCCCCTCCACTCTCTCTCACACTCCTTTATGTCCATCCCCTGCCTCCCTCCTTTCTTCTCTTTAATTTTATTATTCTGAATTAGTTGAAGGTTTTTTGGTGGTGTTTTTGTTTTTACATTTCTGTCGCTATGGATAAAAATGAGCATTTTTTCAAAAATCTTTTTTTTGGGGGGGCTCTTTCAGCTCTTTTTATTGGGGGATCTTACAGCTCTTATAACAACCCATACATCAATTATATCAAGCATATTTGTACATATGTTGCCATCACCATTTTCTAGACATTTACTTTTTATTGAACCCTTGGTATGAGCTCTTTTTTACCTCTCTCCACCCGCCACCCTTGTGACCCCTTGTTAAATTATAATTATTATTTACATGTCTTACACGGCCCGGTCTCCCTTCCCCAATGGTTTCTGTTATTCATCCCCCTAGTTCTCTATAATATGCTTTGGTTGTGGTTTTCTGATGCCTGTTACCCAGTCCCGCCTCATGACTGCACAGGATGGCTTCCTCCGTGAGTCGAAGGTTAACCAAGCAGATCATCAGTTTTACATTAACCAACTCACCAAATCTCCCAGTCTCCATCACGTTGTGCCCATCTCCCTCTTGTTGTCCCTTTTACCCAAGCAAATATCTATCTGCCCTGTAGCCGGTGACTTTCCCTCCCCTCCCTCCCACTCCCACCCCTGTAGCCATCAGTCTGCTTGATTGAGTGTGAAAACCTGTGTGTGTGTGTGTGTGTGTGTGTGTATTTATATATAAGTAGTCGCCTCATAAAATATTTATTCTTTTGTGATTGACTAATTTCACTCAGTGTAATGCCTTCTTGGCTTATCCAAATCACAAGAAGAGTCTCACAGATTCATTGTTCAACTTTGCATTATTCGTATTCTATTGTGTGTATGGACCGAATATCCATTCTTCCACCAATGGGCCTTTAGGTTGTCTGTCATTTTGTGTTGTGCATAGTGCTGCCATGAACATGGGTGGGCATACAAGGGATACAACAGAAAAATGGATTTTTTTCCAAAGCTATGTATTTAAATGTTTTTACAAAACAACTTTATCACCTGCAAAGTACTCTCCATTACTCTTAATACATTTGTGAAATCCGCGATTCCATTCTTGGAAGCATTTTTCAGACCCGTCTGTTTGGATGGTGGCAGTACCTCCCTCACTTTTTTCTTCATCTTCACATCGCTTTCTTTTCATGTCCCTCTTCATTTGAGGAAACAAGTTGCATGGAGCAAGGTCAGGTGTGTAAGGTGTGTGGGGCAAAAGAGGCGTGCAGTTTTTTGCCAAAAACTGGCGCACTAAGATGGTTGCGTGAGCAAGTGCCTTGTTGTGGTGAAAAAGCCAGTCCCCTGCATGCCACAAATCAGGCCTTTTTTGTCACACACTGTTAAGCTATCTTTTCAGAACCTCTAAATAGAAAGCTTGATTAACAGTCAAATGATTTTTTTAAAATCATCATCAATTTCACTATACTTGTGGATGTACACATTTGAATTGGTATATGCCCTGTGTCTATTCTCAACAAAATTAGACAACATTTTTAAATAAATGAAATGTAGGGGAGAAAACCATCTTAAGCATGCTTAGTCCCTGAAGAGACCCTATGTGGTTGACCAGAAACAGCTTGTCTCTCCACTGAAGTCACTGACCAAAGCAAAAAAACGATTGCAAAGGTGTTTCAGAGAATATGCTTATTTTCCTAAAAAATTATAACCATTTTTATTAGTGTGGAATGATTACAAGGTGGAGGCTCATTAGAGGTTTATCAAATATATTATTGTTTTGAGTTACTTGATTCACTTTCCCCACGTTAAGTTGAGCAGCTAACTCTGAGCTCTTTGGCCCACGCGGGAGGAGGTGAGGAACAGCCTGCTCTCTTAGCTGCCACCTGCTTCTGGAAAGGACGCTGAAGAACTTGCTGGAGAAAGCGGATCTAACAAACCATTTAAGCAAGCAAATGTGAATTTCCTTAAGATTGGTGTTATTTTCCTAAAATATATCCGTTTTCAAATGTTTGGAATTCCGATTCATTTCTAAAGTGGTAAACTTATTGTCAAGTGGTTTTTAAATGTTTATACATTTTAAGCAGGTTTTTTTTCAGACAGAATCCACACATCATATAATTCAATAGTTCAATCATGTCATAAAAGGTGTACAATCATTACCACAATCTAGTTTCAAACATTTTCTTATTTCTTATATTTCTTATTTAGGTCCCCATGCCCCCACAACCTCCCCTGCCATGCCCCTAAGGAACCATCAATCCAGTTACTATTTCTATAGATTCATCCATCCAGTATTTCATATGCCAAAAAACATACAAAAACAACAAAAAAAATAGAAAAGCTCATCGCAATGAACAAATATAGTAAAACCTCAGTTGCAAAGAAAGTGGGCGCCGGATCTGATCCCACCACACTAAGGCAAAACACTAAGGGTGTGCAACAGAACAGCAAGGGGAACAGAGCAACGAAGTCCCCAAGAAATACCAAAAATAAATTTTGGGGCCAGGGCTTGGCACCCCATCAGATTCGACCGGAAAACACTCCTAAAGGCAACAGACAGTCCTTGAATTAACTATAGGCTTTTCTTTTTTGTTGTTGTTGTGTTGTGGATTTGTTTTGTTTTGTTTTGTCATTGGCTTTTTGTTGTTGTTGTTTTATTTTCTTTTGTTGCTTTCTTTTACTTTGTCTTGTTTTTGTACATGTAATTATCTCCACAGGTTTGTCTAAATATGATAGGCTGGATAAACAATCTGGAGGAGAAAACAATGGGACCGAC
>NW_022111361.1:812420-845725 GCF_000313985.2 Echinops telfairi | reverse complement strand
GTACAGACAGGAACTGGAAACACAGGGAATCCAGGACAGATGATCCCTTCAGGACCAGTGGTGTGAGTGGCGATGCTGGGGAGGGTGGAGAGAGGGTGGGGTGGGAAGCGGGAACGGATTACAAGGATCTACATATAACCTCCTCTCTGGGGAACGGATAACAGAAAAGTGGGTGAGGAGAGACGTCAGACAAAGTAATATATGGCAAAATGATAATGATTTATAAATTATCAAGGGTTCATGAGGGAGGGGGAGGGGGGGAGGGAGGAGAAAAAAATGAGGGGTTGATACCAAGGACTCAAGCCAAAAGCAAATGTTTTGAGAATGATGATGGCAACAAGTGTACAAGTATGCTTGACACAATGGATGTATGCATGGATTGTGATAAGAGTTGTACAAGCCCCCAATAAAATGATTTTTTTTAAAAAGGAAAGTGGAAAATATTAAAAACTAGAACAGAAAGTCAAAAAGGAGATCAAATGATAAGGTATTAAATTTTAACAACCCTTCCCCACCCCCAATTTTTTTAACCTAACTACATCTGCCATGATACGCTTTCCTATGCGCTCTGCATGACAGCAGGGTTATTCCCATGCCTGGTCTACCTTCAGAGGATTCACCAGAGGCTTAGTCCATGTGTATTTCCCCTTTACTCTCCCACGCCTCCCCATCCCCCACCACCCCCACCCCGGCTATAACCTCAACTACTGTCATTGTTTCAAATGTCCTTTACTTGCTAAGCACCACTCTTGACCTAAAACAGGAGAGGGAATACTTAATGCATGAAGACTACACATCTGTCCCCATAATTATAAGATTCTCTCACAACATTAGGAAGAGAATTATAACTTTCGAAAATATTTACTCGCCTCCAGAGAAAAAACCCAGCAGTGATTGGCAATCTTTTCTGATTCACCAATTTCTCCTAAGTGTGGTAACTCTTGCTGTAAGGCAAGTTTCTGTGGGACGCTGGAAACTCAGCCTGTAAAGTTGTTACCAGAGGTGCTGACACTGCGGCAGGGGCTCCTGCAAACTAGGAGCACCGTGTTGTCCTAGGGGTTTAATTAGTTCCTGGCATACCCTTCTGAGAAGCCTGAGGCAAGTCTGGCCTGTCTTGTGACTCTGAATGGTTACTAGCAGATCAACAAAAATATTCAATAACACTGCTTTGTTATCCCAAAGGGCTCTGATGGCGCAGTGGTTGAAGCGCTTGACCACGAACCAAAATGTCAGTGGTTGGAACCCACCAGCCCATCCGGGAATCTGCTTCTACAAAGACCGACACAGGTTAGATATGGTCAGGTGAAGTTCTACTCAGTCCTACAGGTAGGGTCACTATGGGTTAGTTGTCCCAAGTTAGATAAATCTAAAGAAAATTTCCCCTTTCCTTTTGTTTTTCCTTAAAAGGCTAAACTTTAAAAGGTTTAATTTTCTAAAATCAAAGTCCATGAGGGCTAGAACAAATAAAAGGCCAAGGCCAAATTTCCAATCACAAACAACAAAGTGTTTTCCTCTTTCAGGCCTCCTCCCATCCACAGATGGCATGGCGGGCTGTGATGAGCCTGGCTCTGAGGCGGTGAGCAGTATGGGAGAGGAGAGTGGCAGGACCCTTAGCCACGAGCATGCGAGTGCAGGGCAGAGGACCGCCCTGCTCAGAAACGTACATCATGGGCCATGCATCTGAACCAAATAATTACGAAACCGTTTATACACAGGACACACAGGACAGCACAATGAGCACCTGGATAGCCTTCCCTCATTTTCTTCCAATTTGTCCTTCCAATTTGGACAAAGCCCCGAGTGTCCTTCCCTAAGTCCTAGAGTGCCCTCCGTTACTAACCCACAACAGTGGATGTCGGTCATCCTTAGGGATCTGGCTGCACTCCTACTACACTTGAATCTGCACGTGTGCCTAAATAACATAGAGCCTGATTGGGCCTATTTTTCATACACCAGCTTTTCATACCATATTTAAGTGGTAACACCTTATCTGGGTTACTTTGTGGCTTGCTTGTTTTGTCAAACATTACACGTGACATTCTTCCAGGCTAACACATGTAGCTCTACTTTATCGCCACTGCTGTCCAGAAGTTAGTTGACAATGGGCCCAGATTGGGGGCACCATGGATACCTGGTTGAAACCAATGCTAGTTCCCTCTGGATGTAGGCACCCATAAATCAGACTTTACTGGATTTCAATCATGAGATTGAAATCAAAATTCCAAAATTCAAACCATAAGCACCAGAATCAGACTCTCAGAAGTTCAAAGAATGTAAACATGTTACTAAATTGACTGGTCTAATATTTAAATATGCAAAAGAATAAACAGAATAGCTGAGAAAACAGTTTTCTGTTCAAGAGAGAAACACCAGGGAGAAAGGACTAGGGAAGAGTATTGGCAATACTAGGTCTATAAGCACGAAGTGTGTCTCAAACGTGGTACATCTAGAATTAATGAACAGTAACAAAGGAAAGTGTACCACCTTACCTCTGAAAAATCAGTCCTTTCTGCTTTTTGCACTGCAGATTCTGCCATCCAGTTTCTCCGCACATATCTGGGATTCACACCTTAAACAAGAAGAAAGGCATGTCTTGGGTCAAGACACAATGGAGTCAAGGCAGGCCATATTGCCTCGCCACTGACATGAAACAAACTCGGAAAATATTGCTGAAAGGCCCAAAAGAGACAAAATTGACTACTGATGGGCTTTTGGTCTCCACTCTCCTTAAGGAAGAGAAGAGCCAGCCAGGGTACAGTACAGCACCGATGCAACACACAACCTTCCTCCAATTCTTTAATGCTTCCTCCACCGCCCCCTACCATGACCCCAATTCCATGTTACCAATCTGACTAGAACAGTACATGTACACTGGTACAGATAAGAGCTTGAAACACAGGGAATCCAGAACAGATAAACCTATCAGGACCAATAAGGGGAGCAGCGATGCTAGGAGGGTAAGGATAGGGGCCGGGGAGTAAGGGGAAACCCATCACAATGATCAACGTATAGCCCCCATCCCAAGGGGACAGACAGCAGAAAAGTGGGTGAAATGAGACAGCAGTCGGTGTAAAATATGAAAAGAAAAAGAATATAAATTATCTAGGGGAGTTGGGGGAGGGAGGGAGGGGAGGGAGGGAAAATGAGGAGCTGATGTTAGGGACTCAAGTAGAAAGAAAATGCTTTGAAAAAAATGATGACAACATATGTAAATATGTGTTTGACAAAATGGATATATGTATGGATTGTGATAAGAGCTGTAAGAGCCCCCACTAAACTAAAATTTAAATTAAAAAAAGAGAGCAAATTATCAGTATCAGATAATTCTAGGGCAGAAAAAATTCTTTGTTATGATTTTTGGTATGTTTTCATTTTTAGTACTTCAACATTCATGTTTAAAAATCATGTTTGGTTCATAAGCATTTCATAAGCCATGCAGGAAGCAGTTTATGTGAATTGGACCTATGGTCCCCGTAGCAGAAGCAGTGGCAGTTTGCAGCATCTTCAGGTACAGAATCAATGGCCGAGTAGGCATCCTCATGTGTGCTGCTCAGGGCAAGCTGGAAGGCTATGTGTAGACAAAACCCTTCATACCTTTGGATGCACCCATGTAATTTTTTCATATTGTAAGATATTCTAACAATGCCACCAGGTTTCATAACTTAATTTGACATCAGCTTATTATTGAAGGGAGTGTGGCAGCGGGTGCTTGTCCCACTGGTAACTTAGTTCTGAGAGGATTACAGAAATCTGATTCACAGTTCTCAACAGCAGTTTCTGAGTGATTTGACTAGATTGAACAAAACAAAATTTCACTTCAACCTGGACTTAAAGATCTGGAAGAAATGAGGGATAATCTAGAAATTTAAGTATCCTGTAACCCAGTAATTCTACTTCTCTACAAGTACAATCTAATGAAACAAAATCACTTATAAACAAGCACTATTCCCATTAAGGAAAAGTCTAAATATTTGATAATAGTGGTATGTTTACAGAGCACTTCAAAGAACCATTAAAACGTTATAAAGACTATGCTGTGACGAAGGGGAAAAAAGCCCATTTTATTATTAGTGAAAAGAAACCAAGCCCCTGCCTCCAAAGAAAATCAAACCCTTCCCATCAATTCTGATCCATGGCACTTCTATATCAGGTGTCAGGTTTTCTACATCTTTACAGGAGCAGATAAGCTCATCTTTCCCCCACAAAGTGGCTAGTGGGTTTGAACCACTGACCTTGAAGTTAGCAGTCCAACACTTACCACTAAGACTCCTTAGTGAGAATACGGAAATCTAAAATTATACCTCAGGATGAGTAGCACTACACTGCCTTCGAGCCAATAGCCACAGAACACCAGGATTCAATGTATCGAGGGGAAGTAGTTGTGTTTGGTGAGGGAGATACGGAAGTTCTTTTTGTTGTTGTTGTTCCTATTAATTTACCTTTATCAAATTAAAAACAAAGTCTTTAAAGGAAACACATGCAGACACATACCCACCAAACAGACATGCACTCTTTTCACCAAAGAAGAACTAGCGTGCGAGAGCAAGCGGGGCTCGACTGGGGAGGGAGAGCATGCAACCACTATTAAAAGGGAGACTCTCTGGCACTTTATAGAAACTTGGCCATGAAAATCCGGATAAGACATGGAAGTGATTGTCTCTGGAAGCAGTGTACTTTGGATCGAATTCTAAGTACAAAGGTTATATAATACAAGGCGACCTCACCGAATTTGGCTATCAGAGAAAACACTGTATATTTCAGACATGACCTTTAGTGGGTCCTGGAGCAAACCCTAGAAATGTCCTGTCTCATCCCTTTTCCGGGGCATCAAAATCAAAGTATAGATCTGTGTGTAAGATTCACTGAGGACTTAGTACATTTTTAGTTGGTTTGGGACTTTTTATTTGCCGTGGGGGTTTTTGTTTTGTTTTGTTTTCCAGACACAACATTTTAAGCAAATGGGTTAAGATGTCCAACCAGATCTTCAGATAACCCCATAATAATGAAATCACTAAGTCAGAGGCTATGTAGACAGGAACCTAATTCATCTTTAACATTTCATTCATCTTTGAGGCCTCAGCTTTCAACACTGCGGCTGAGGTAAGGGGCACTGAGGGAGCATTCAGGACGTTTGCTGAATACAGGGAGTTTAGGGTTGAGAAAGGAGACTTAAGGGGATCTTTCCTTGAGCACATTTTAATAGAAAACAAATCATGCTATTGCCACCATTTAACTGAAAACTATTAACATATTGGAAATTCAGCAACAAAAGACTCAATATTTCCAAGGACGAATCCCAACTAATCTACAATGGAAGAAATCCCACCACATGACCTTTGCCTGCAGGGGTCTGGGTAAGAAGGTGGGGGAAGGCACGGGTAGAATTCAGCTATGAATAACTGTTGACAGGCTTCACTGTGCATGCCATCCTGCTGGGGAACTTATCACAAGGATCTACAAATAACCCTCTCCCCGGGGGACAGACAACAGAAAAGTCAGTGTAAGACATGAAAATAAAAATATAAATTATCAAAGATTCATGAGGGAGGGAGGGAAGGAGGATGGGGGAGGGGGAAATGAGCTGCTACGGAAGGCTCAAGTAGAAAGAAAATGTTTTGGAAATTATAACGGCAACATATGTACAAATGTGCTTGACCCAATGGATGGATGGATGGATGGATTGTGATAAGAGTTGTACGAACCCCCCCAAAAATGATTTTTTTTTAAAAATAGTTCTCTGAGAAGCAGGGTGGGGATCTCCCTGTGAGCAAGAGCCAGGAGAGCAGCGTGCCCTCTGGACCCTGAGGTCCCTGTGCAGTGACCATCTTTGACCCAGAAGGCAGCCGTGCCATCCAAGGAGCGCAGAGGAGCAGCCACAGAACCAGGAGCCAGAGCATGAGACAGTGTGGACTTCCCAGCCCACCAAGCAAAACAGCTGAGTGCTTTTCCGCAGGAGGCTGGCTTGTGAGTGGGGTGCCTCTAGGGAGTGGGGCTCACTGACCCGCGGAGCTGGAGCGGAGTGCCTTCAGAATGAGGCAGACAGTGGGCATTTATTAGCAGCCCAGAAAGAACTCTGTGACTTGAACGGGCTGACCAGTTCTGTCATGAGCATTTTCACTTGAACCGTAGCCTGTTAACTTCCCCAACAAAGCCGAGGTGTGAGCATTGTCTGTGAGCTCAGTGCTGCCAGTATGATGAATTAAACTCAGTAGCTGGAAAAGCAGAATGTTGTGTGTGACAGAGCAGGCACTGTCAGGTGGCATCCGACTGGTAACTGCAGAGTTAACGGATCAAACCTTCCAGCGGCTCCATGGGAGAAAGATGAGGCTACATGCTTCCGTCAAGATGTGCAGTCTTGGCAACGGCCTGTGGGGTCGCTATGGGTCAGAATCGACTCAATGGCAGTGAGTTAGAGTAATACACAATAGACTGGTGGGAAAAACTGGAAAATGAGAGTTCTGTTTATCACTGAAACTCCCATTTCCTAATTGTTTTTTTCACCAGTCTATTATGTTTTTCATGCCAGGAGCACTGGGGGTGTAGTCATTATGCACTGGGTGCTAACCACAAGGTCAGGAGTTCAAAACCACTAGCTGCTCCACAGCTTTCTTACCTCTCAGAAACTCACAGGGGCGGTTCTACCCTGTCCTGTAGCGCTGCTGTGACTTGATGGCAGTGAGTTTTTGTGTTTATTTATCCTTACCTAATTTAATTAAGATGTGTACGAATAAGACTAAATCACATTTGCATATACTCTCATATCATTATTAAAATAGATTTAAGAGAAAAATCATTCTGCATATAAATTTTTTTCTTCTCTTTTTAAAACCTGCTACAGGTGAATTAAAACTAATGCCCAGTTTACTCAGTGCAGTTTCCATCTTGGATCCTTCTGGTGTGGCCTATGAAGGATGTTGTACACCTCGAAAGGACAAAGTCCTAGTTATCTATGGCCTGCAGCCTGGTGGTCTGGGTAGGAACGAGATCAAAAGTATCCAATTAGGAACACAGTACCGGGTGTATTCTCCCCTTGGGATCTCATCTTTAAGTATCGTTAAGCACTGTTTCCCAATGGCAGGTTGTTCTACCTGGTTTACCCATCGAGAGAAGTGTAACTGCCTCTTCCAGATCCGCTTAACTTGAATTTCCAGTAAAGCTCCCTACGCTTCCTTGTAGGAGTATCTGTTGATGGGGGGTAACTCACTTTTTAATTTATGTAAACCCACTCCTATCAAGTCAATTCTGACTCACAGAACCACTATAGGTTAGCTATGTACTAAAGATAATATATGGTAGTGTAACTTTAAAAATTAAATGAACTCTCATTACGAATCCGCCAGCCCACATAAAAAACTCCAATTCCCTTGTGAACACAGATGTTTACCTTCGTTGAAAGCACATTGTTTAGCAAAATTTATTCTCTAAAATAACAGATTCCAACCTGCAGCCTTGAGCTCACTGAACTTCCTTCATTTTAACATCTCATCCACCCTGTTGTAACCACATGAATCCAAATACTAAAATGACGCCACCCTGGGTTCTTCCTTCCCGTGGCTGCTGGGATTGTCCATATTTGGAGCTGCCCACCACACACTTTATAATTGCTTAAATTAACATAAGTGGCTGGCAACTAAATGCATGCTGAACCCCCAAGATTTCTCACTTGATTGTCAAAATGAAACTTTATTTCTACAACCAAGTTTTGAGCTCAAAAACCATACCATCCCTAGCCTAGTAATGAGAGTTAGCATCTCCCAGATGTCATGCACAGGAACCAGCCACCCTGTGGACACATACTCGCTCTCTGCTAGAGGTCCGCAAGCAGGGGCACCCAACTATCTTTGCTCTTACCTTCTTTGATCTTGCTCAGTCTGTATTCTATGAGCTAACTTCATTTCATGTCTAGCCCAAGTGTAAAATCATTTGAACAAATTGAAAGTCAATACCCAAGTGCAAATTGTCCTTCTAAGTACCGATTACTGGGTGTGTAGTATGGCCCTGGGGGCCCGGTGGTTATGTATTGGACTGCTAACTACAAGATTGGCAGGTCAAAAGCACCAACCACTCTTGCTTTCTACTCCTATAAAGCGTTACAGTCTTGGAAACCCAGAGTTCTACCCTGTCCTCTGAGTCAGAATCAGCTAGATGGCAGTGAGTTTTTGGTTTCTGGAGTCTAACCCAAGCCCTGTAACAAGATATGTCACATATATTACTGCACATCATTACAACCCCATCCACTGCTGATTAGTCAATTCTGATTCATAGTGACCCTACAGAAGAGAGGTGTTTTCCAAAGCTGTAAATCTTTCCAGAAACAGATGGCTACATGTTTCTCCTCCCACAAAGTGGTGGGTGGAAACACACTCTTTTCCAGTTCGCAGCAGAGCACCTTAGCCACCGCACCACCAAGAGTCCTATTTTCACAACATAACCAGCCCCATTTTACTACAGTTAAGCCAGGCGTGTCAAACTCAATGAAAACATGGGCCACTTGGTGCAACAGGCAAGATTCACGCAGGCCACATCACATTTACAAATTTCATTGAATTTATATTTTGAAGTGAGATTAAGGAATATGGATAGGATAATTGAAACACTATATAATTGTTTTTATTTAAACATTTATTTTATTTAATGTATTTATAAAACTAAAATTATTCTTTTTTACCCAAAACTTGCCAGTGCTGTCCTCCTACTAGTTTTCTAATATCTGGATTCAAAGACTGAGAACAGACAATCTTCATTAAGGCAGATAGATGTTTATCAGCTAATCTTGATCTGTGTGCCATTTCATTTAATTTCATGCACAAAAATAGTTGTTCACACAAGTACGTACTCCCAAAATAGCACAAGTTTGTGCAGCAAACTTTTTAATTTCTGAGTATCTCTCACCTAAATAAGAATATATTTTGGGAATTCCTACTTCTTGATGTTTGTCTTTTAAAACCGAATCATTCTGGAAATCAATTAATTCAAAATCTTGAATAAAATGCTTAAAGAAATAAATTAACATTTTTTGACAAAAGTGCGTAAATGCAGAGATAGAATATATAATACCTATAACCTGACAAAGTATATGTAATACATATCACTAACCTATCAATATACACTTTAAGATGCGTATAATTTAGTGCTAACTTTACAAAGTCCAACTACTACACATTTTCACTTACCTCTTATGTTGTGACCAGAAAATATAACAAAGTAACTAATAAAAAACACAAAATGTTGGACAGCTGACAAACGTGATGCACAATCCTAAGGGCTTCCCTCTAAATATGTTAACTAGCGCTGCCACTAGATCTGATTCATAACAGCACAACCCACAGTACTCTTTTTAACCTTTTCACTATTGGAATCTGTTTACATTACGTGAGACAGAGAGTGGCAGGCATATCACGCGTTTATACACGTCCACAGGCCCCCAGGAAAGGCACTGGCCACATGTATCCTCACCGTCAGTAGTTACAGGGTAAATGAGGGAATTGTGTGTACGGTATTGCCTCAATCTCCCTTAGCGCTATTTTCTTCATCACAATTTTTCCTATTTTCATTTTATTTCAGAGCATCATGGGCCACAAAAAATTACCTTGGGGGCCGCATGTGGCCCATGGGTCGCCAGTTTGACACCCCTGAGTTAAGCACCAACAGAGTCAAATCCCCTTCCCATTACATCTCAGCTAAAAACATAGAAATTAAATATATCTGCTAGATTCCAAAATCCCATGTTCCTTCTGCCATACCATAACCCACCTTCCAGTCTCTCCACCAGTTTTTGCAGTGTTTATTTTAGCATTAGTATAGAAAGTTATGAACGCAGAGCTAGTAATCACTATGGTAAATTGATAGGTATGGTAATCACCTAATTTGGTGTCAATTTAAGGATTAAGACTGTAGGGGTGGAGTCTAGGTTGTCAATCTGGAGATAGCCAATGAGACTTCTGTGTGGACATGGCCTTCTCCTGAGAATTCTGGGAAATCTGGCACTTCCTCCTTGGAGGAGGAAGACACTTCTCTCACTGCTACTCCCTGGGAGACATTGCAGAAGACAAGCCACCTGGACGCAACCAGACCTCGGAAGCCGGAGAAGCCACAGAGAGACCCCTGCCAGCGCTGAGATGCTTACAACGCCACTGGACCCAAAGACTTTCTACCCACTGGCTGGTGACCGTCCTGCATTTGGCTTCATTGCATGTGTTTCGTGAGTCTGAAGAGGACTTTATAGATTGGTATATCTTCTTTGGAGAGGCTGGTGGTTTCAAACTGCTGGCCTTCTGGTTAGCAGCCCAGTGAGTAACTCACTACGCCACTTCACCTGCCGAGGTGAATGCTCATTGCGAGAGCGGCCTTGTTGACAACTGGGATCCCTAGTGACATGGTGTGGCCGTTAAGAAATCTCCTGTCAACTTGAGAGAAGGGGTGGAGCCTAGCCTGTCAATCAGGTCATAGCTATTGAGGCCTCTGTGTAGGCATGCCTTACTGCTGAGGATTCTGGGAACTTCCTGTCTTCCTCCCTGGAGGTGGGACACACACACTCTCTGGGAGACATTCCTGTTGACAAGCCACATAGAGCCATGCGGATGACAGCCAGAGCCCTGGAGATGCTTCCCCCATCATGGGACCCACAGGCTGTTCCACCCACTGGTCTGTGATCTTCCTGCATTCGGCATCATTGCATGTGCTGCATGAATCTGAAGAGAAATTCATGGACTAATATTGGACTTAGGGACTAGATCTGGACTGGGCTGGGATGTTTCCTTAATATACAATTACTCTGATATAAAACTCTGTTTCACACACACAAAAAATGATGATGGCAACATATGTACAAATATGCTTGATACAATTGTTATAAGAGCTGTAAGAGCACCAATAAAATGATTTATTTTTTGTTAAAGTTCAGCAAATCATAAGGACTACTTACTTGTCATTCTTTTTCTTCTTTGAGAATCCGAGTCATTCGTGTTCCTACAAATGAGTAGAACAAAGGACAACATTAACCGCTGTCTCTCAAGTTACATCTTTTATTCAAAAGGGAGGGAGTTCTTTCACAAGGCAAATCCTGATGGAAGAACATTAAAAAATCAGAGACAGTGGATAAAAGGAAGGCAGAAAATACTGAGTTTGATTAAATAATATATATTTTTAAACCTCTTATTCTAGAAAATACTAAATCTTCTTTTATTTTTACCAATTAAAAATTTTCTCTACAATCTAAACGATATGATAGACTTCCTGATCATAGA
Organism: Echinops telfairi; assembly: GCF_000313985.2. NCBI lineage: Eukaryota > Metazoa > Chordata > Mammalia > Afrosoricida > Tenrecidae > Echinops > Echinops telfairi. The sequence goes on along the minus strand of NW_022111361.1, from coordinate 834,479 downwards.
CATAATTTTCTGAAAATACTGCCATGTCTTGTAAGAACTCAAAATGAATTAGAAGCAGCAAATGTGTCAAGAGCAAATAGCTCTTCCCAGTTCAATGGCCACTGGCCTGAGTAAGAGAGTTCTCACAAGACATGAAAATAAGCCAACCCTGTGGGCCGCTCTCCTTGGACTCAGGCCACCTGAGGCCCTGGTATCAGAGGACCACGGCAATCAGACAGATGCACGGCATGAGCGCGAGTCACAGGTGCCTCAAGCAGTGCAGCTACCTGAGAGCAAACGGGAAATACTGGAAAATGGAAAGGATGAGAGGAAGCCGCTATGTTGAAAATGCTAAAATACAGTAAAACCTAGAAAGCCAGACCTTGCATAAGGTGGGAATCGGTCAGAAAGAAAAACCCATTTTTCTGCTAACACAAGAAACAGAAACTATGGTAAGACTGCACCCTGTCAAAGGCAGAACATTTGCAAGACCTGCAAAACCAAGGCACACCTGCCAAGCACTGGTTCCCGTAGGTTTCACTGTACACTGGTGTTCTTTGTGGGAGTGATTAGCGCTCTTCACCGCTTCAGTCTCAAAAGGTACTGGGACAGCCAAGCCGGAAAGAGTTCATGCTTTGAAATCTTCTTCAGTGCCCAGAAATGCTAGATGAAAATACAGTAATCAACTGTTTATTTATATTCAGATTCCATTTATTTTTACTTATATTCCTTTTAATTACTTATGGTCTTTAATGATAGCATAATATCTGGATAGTTTTTAAAATATGATAATTCAAGTAGAAGTCACACACACTCACACTCACACACACACACTCACACACAAACACACACACACAAATAGGATTTTTCTTTTCCTCTCCTATCATTCAATTCTCAAATTCTAAAGCCTCGCTCTGGAGTTGACAAATTTTTGAGATGGAAGATCCAGTCCGGTCCCTCACAACAATTTAAAATTCATTCAAGAATCATAAGTAAATTTTTACAAACAAATAAAATCACCATTATCTGAATAATATTCTTAACATTTTTTCCAATTTTACTGAAAGAGCTACTACATAAGGCTTGCGAACCCAGTTTGCCGACCCTGCCCTAGAGAGCAATTTTACATTTGTCATGGTATAACAAGATTTACAAAAAATTAAACATACAAAATTCTTATGAGATTACAGAATGAAAACTTTTATTACCAAAAGCCTTGCTTTATATAGGGAACGCTCTTGGTGCATAATTTAATTTTTAAATGTCAATGTGCAACTGTGTTTATTTCTTTCTCTCTTAATTTATGTAACAAACATTTAAGGACTGTCAACTATGTGCTAAGAGCTGTACAGCACGAGATGACACAAAAATTAATAAAACATGGCCCCTGCCTTTAATAAGTGAAGTGCGGGGGAGCAGGGAGAGGGGAAAAAATGAGGACCTGATGCGGGGGTGGGGGGGTGGGGCTTCAGTGGAGAGCAAATGTTTTGAGAATGACAAGGACAATGAATGTACAAATGTGCTTTACACAATTGATTGTGTGATGGATGTATGGAGTTGTATGAGCCCCTAATAAAACGATAAAAAAAAAAGAAGTGCATAAACAAATACCTCAATACCATTTGACAAATGTTAGTACAGGGATATATACATAAAAGGCTCATGGACCACACAGGAAGAATAAGCAACGAGCTCTACCGAAGGCAGTCGGAGTAAATGATTTGGTTTGCATCCACCACCCACCATGAAAGAAAGGCCTGGAGAGCTGGTTCCTCAGAAGACCGCCAGAGAACCCTCTGGAGCAGGGCTACCCAGGGCTTGCCATGAACTGGAGTGCACTTGATGGCAACAGTTTGGGTCTGGTTTTAGAGGGTTGAGGCAATTTCATATTCAAGAGAAACAGAAATCTATTATTAAAATTATATTTTCATATTAAGCATTTGCTTTTCCCTTTTCCCCTTTAATGAACACTTTCCCTCTTTAAAAGAAACATATTGCTCATTCAAATACACAATATCAAAGCTTATGACAATTGGTTCATATCTAGCAAAATTCCAAATACATGTATCATCTTCTTGTCTATTTTCTAAGTTTCATTGTATGATAAGTATGATACAATCCACATATCACACAAATCAGTAGCTCCATCATATCAAGAAGAGTTGTATAATCACCACCACAATCAATTTTAAAACATTTTCATCTTTCTTGTACTCCTTGTGAGTAGCTCCCCATTTCCCTCCCCAGCCTCCCCTGCCAGACCCACAAGGGTCCTTGAATCCACTTACTACCTCTACAGTCACTCATCCTCGATTTCATATTTGGAAAACATGAAAACAAAAAGCAGAGAAACAAAAAAGCTAACAACAATAACAAAATAGAGAAAAAACCTCATTTGGCAAGAAACCAGAAAATATTAAAAACTAGAACAACTTTAAAATTAGTCAAAAGGAAGATCGAATGATGTTAAGTTTTAACTACATCTGCCATAATGCACTTTCCAATGTACTCTGCATGATAGCCAGGCTATTCATATCCCTCGACTATGTTAAGAGGGATTCACCAGAGACTTAGTCCATGCGTGTTTCCCCTTCCCTTTTATTTTATTTTCCTTCAACCCATTTTATTACGGCCTAATTCAGATATCATACCATTCCATAGTTCCATCACATCACACAGTGAGCACAATCAGTTTTAAAACATTTTCATCCTTTTGGTACTCCTTGATATTAGCTCCCCTCCCCTCACCCTACCTCCCCCGCCATGCCCCCCAGGAGCCCTGCTTCCAGTTATTATCTCTATCCTAGGGTTCATAAAATGGAAAACACAGAAAAATACATAACAGAGAATAAAGAAGGCTACCACTAATGACAAACTATACCAGAGATAAACCCCAATATAAAAAAAATAGAAAACTAAAAACCAGATCAAGCACAAAGGATATCAAAAGGGAGATCAAATGACAAGGTTTTCACCATTCAGGTCAGATTTATGATTTTAATACACAGGAGTCGTCTCTCCAATACTCTCTGTCTGATAATCAGATTACCCCCATCCCTCAATTAGGCTATTCCCTGTGTAGATCTGCAAATGTATTTTGGGCTTCCACTGTCATCCACAGCCCTCTGCATACCAGAATTTCACAATTTATACTCTGATATTATTCCTTCCTTCCGTTTTGAATTATATAATTTACAACCCTTGGATCACAGATGTTGGTGTGCTTCTTTCACGTAGGCTTCATTGCCATCTCACTTAGATGGCTGCTTGTTTGAAAACAAGCCTTTAAGACTCAGGCACTATTATTTTAATTAAATTTTGTTTTTTAATCATTTTATTGGGGGCTCATACAATTCTTATCACAATCCATCCATCCATCCATTGTGTCAAGGACATTTGTACATTTGTTGCCATCATCATTCTCAAAACAGGTATCAGATGCTGTTCTTTCTGATAGCCTGGTACCATCTAATTTCTTCACCACACTTTGTTATAACACCCATATCTTCCATATTTCCTTCAGGAGGATGAGTATCGAGCAGGACCATGTCTCAAGAACTAGTTGTTCTTAGATTGGAACTAGGATTAAGTGCAAGCCCAAAATACATTCTTGAATCTGTGTTTTTTTATTTGCTTCTGGTTCACCTTAAAGAGATGGCTTTGTTATTTTGTAGTAGAGAATCTTATTGATCATCAGTCTGGAGCATAGGATCTCTGTTTATAGTGTCATTGATTAGCCCATAGTACTAGTTTTAAAACACTATTGAGAAAGGGAGATTGAACAAGTGTAGAATAACTACAAATCACAATGCATGAATTATTGTACAGAATAAAGCTTTATGTGACTGGATGCTATTTATACAAACAATGGGAGTCAGGCATAACTTATAACAATATTCACTGGCAATCTCAGACACGGGTCTACCAGAACAATACATATTTTAATACAGTAAGCAGGGCATTGAAGTAGTAAGTAAATGTTAGTTTGCCGATCAACAGTTCAACACTCTTCCTGTAGCTGCCTTCTGCCCCTTCACACACCAGGTACTTTTGGACGTAAGTCTTCCGGTTACAGGCATGTTGGAGCTGCAGCCTAGCTAACCTAGTGGGGTTTCTACGTCATATGCCTCTTGTGTGGCCTTTGAAGTGTGTTGTGTGCCTTGAAGATCCAGGGTTCAATGTTTTTGTAGTATATGACACATAGTAGGGGGGAGGGGTTCTTACCTATTTTTAAAATTGTCTTTTAAATGAAAGCTTACACAGTAATTCATACAAGTTGTTGCAAGCCACTGGTTAAAATTTTTACATTTTTAAAAAGATTTTTCTTTTTTATTCTGTAACAAATGTTTGCATTTTTATCAGCAGCCTCTATTTCCATTCTGCTTGTTCGGTCCCCCCCCCACCCCCACCCCGCCATAGTTTAAACATTTTTATTTTTTAATCATTTTATTGGGGGCTTGTACAACTCTTATCACAATCCATACATACATACATCCATACATCCATGGTGTCAAGCACATTTGCACATTTGTTGCCATCCTCATTCTCAAAACATTTGCCTCTACTTGAGCCCTTGGCATCAGCTTTGTTCTGTTTCATTGACCTAGCTTCCCTTCCCCACCTTGCCTTCTTGAATCTTTGCTTTTCAAAAAATGTTGACTGATGGGTCTCATATAGTTTGTGATTAAGGAAGCAAATCACATGGGTGATACTACTGATTTTATAAGCTGAATTACTTTTTGGCTGATGGTGATCTGCAGATATATTTTCAATTCCATGTTCAACGGTTGACTTAGGGTGAGCGTCTCAGGTTATAGTCTCTTGTGCAGAAATTCCAGGGATTCGAGTTTTGTTCTACGTTTCTCTCTCATTCTACACAGTGCCTTCTATGGTGTCCTGGGTCAGAATGGTAGTAGTCGTAGTAAGGCAACATCTAGTTCCTTTGAGCTCAGGCTAGAAGAGGTTGTGGTTTGTGTGAATTACTACTCCGGAGGATTAATTTCTTCTTTGAGAGTTTGTTTCCTTCATTCTCTTTGGGCTATATAAATCTTTGATTCCATAAATCCATTCTGGGAAACAACCCAAGGGTCCATTTGTAAGAAACTGGTGAAACAAAATACTTCTACAAATGGACTGCTCTTCAGTAGAAAAAATAAGGATTTTTCTCTATGTACTGGTATGGAAAATATCAATATATTTATAAGAGATTTAGTGGACTGGCACTATCCACATCAAAAATGAATAAGGAATAAAATGCAAAATCATAAAAAGACCAGGTTAACTGGTCGAAGGCTAACCTGGAGGCCTCAGTTACCCTTCAGGTCTGAAATTGAACTCACGTCCATGAGTCACTTTCCAGCTGAACAAGAATCAGGTCCATAGGGGGAACAATAATAGGGAAGCACACAAGTCTTAGAATAATCAACCATTTGAGACCAACAGGCAGTATTTACTCAAGGACAAGAACACAGAAGAGTAAGGAAAGAAGCAAGAATGGAATTAGGAAACATAAAGAGGAAGTAGGTTAAGTGGTGTTACATTGTGGGGCCTGCCAGCAATGAGCTGAAGCAACGTGTATCTGAATTGTCGAATGAAAACAAACAGCCAAACAAAACCTGACTTGTTCTTTAAACCTTCACCCAATTCATAATAAAAAGAATAAAAATGAAACAAAAGAGCAGTTCACCCAGCCCTTTAGGAGAGGAATTGGCTGTTGTTCTACTAAAGCTCAATGGTGTAGGGTTGCAGTATCGATGCATTTTACCTCCCTTCTGAGGATGGGGGTACAACAGATCAGAGCTACACCATAAACTCTAAGAGAAACGGCATGAGGCCAGAGACTTGTCCTCTGTATTCAAGCATTTGGAGGAATGGAATTCCTTACCCAGACTAGGGGAACAACCCTGACAAAATATTCTTACCTCAACTCCTACTGACTCTGCCTATAGACTTTTGTTTCTATTCTTGTCCTTTTAATACTGACTGAGCTTATTTTCAATGTTGAACTGCAACATCGGCTTCATGGCTGTCCGTCCTACTTTCAGACTCTCCCCACTAGAATAAAGAAAAGCTCACTGCGTTACCATTCCTAAAACGTAATTCCAATCATGCTGCTCCCCAGATCTACAAGCAAGTACTTGCTCATTGACTATAAGAGACAGCCCAGTCAACTCACTCTCCATTCTCCATTTACGTTTCCATGCACTGCGCCTGCTGCTGCTCAACCCCCACCCACTTTGGTCTGCCTTCAACTGTCACCTCCTTTGCCAGTGTTTACCTACCTCTTTCCAGCAGCATCTATGGGATTCTCAGTCCTCCCATGGGACTGTATTTACACCCTACCAGTTCTCAGTGTGGTATAATTACTCTTACCCATGTCACACTTTGCTGCTAACCTAGGAGTTCTGTGAAGAAAGACTACGTCATATTCAATCTCAGAGCCCATGTGCCAGTGCCGGGTACAAAACAGGCCGCTTAGCCAACTAGTCAGTATCCATAGGCTTTGGGTCATAAAGACCTGGAGGAACACTGTATCTCTGAGAAAATTACTTCACTTCCGGGAGCTTTGATTTTTCCATGTGTAAGACATGAAGCATAATGTCTATCTCACAAGGTAACTGGCAGGGTCACTTGAGAAAGATTCAGTACAGTAAGGAGGTTACTCCATGGTTTCTGAGAAAGTTTCTAGAATTTCAATACTTAATAGAATATGACCCGGAACAACTTACTTAATCTCTCTCTGCCTCAGTTTCATTATCAAGAAACTGAGATACCAATGGTACTTACCTTCAAGGTATGGCATCTATTATATACATAAAATGCTTAAAATAGTATTTGGCATTAAAAACAAAAACCCTCAAGGTGACCTGAGAGGGCAGGGAGAACTGCCCCTGTGGGTTTCTGAGATTGTCACTCTTCACAGGAGTGGGAAGCCCCGCCTTCTCCTGCACTGGCATCTAACAGGCCCTCAGTAAATGTCAGCTCGCATTATTATTACTACCACTTCCATTATTTTATAAAGCATTTAGTATGGTGCCTGATTCAGAATAATAAGCTTGCAATAGTGAGACAGTGAGTTCTCAATAAATATATGCTGAATAAATACATAAGTGATGTTGAATTCAAATCAGAACGAGATGAAGAATTTACAAAGAATATTGTCATAAATTATACACCCCCTTGCTGAAGGGCTGAAGGGAGGAGATGAGCCAGTCAGGGTGCAGGGTAGCAACGATGAAACATATTAACTTTCCTCTAGTTCTTAAATGCTTCCTCCCCCCCACTATCATGATCCCAATTTTACCTTACAAATCTGGCTAGACCAGAGGATGTACATTCGTACAGATAGCAACTGAAAACACAGGGAATCCAGGATAGATGACTCCTTCAAGACCAGTGGTGAGAGGGGCGATGCCTGGAGGGTGAAGGGAATGTGGGGTAGAAAGGGGGAACCGATTACAAGAATCTAAGTATTGCCTCCTCCCTGGGGGATGGACAGCAGAGAAGAGGGCGGAGGGAGACATTGGACAGTCTAACTTATGACAAAACTATAATAATTTATGAATTATGAAGGGTTCATGAGGGAGGGAGGAGGGGGGAGGGAGGGGGAAAATGAGCAACTGATATTAAGGGCTAAAGTAGAAGGCAAATGTTTTGAGAATGATGAGGGCAACAAATGTGCATATGTGCTTGACACAATGGATGGATGTATGGATTGTGATAAGAATTGTATGAGCCCCCAATAAAATAATTTTTAAAAAAGAATATTATCATAAATTATGATGAAATTGAAATTTTTAGAAATTAGACTGGACTTAATCTCAGAAAGAATGAAAACAAATAAAATGATTTTTTTTTAAAGAATGAATGAAAACAATGACGGCAATCTGAAAGACAAAGCTTATAAACAGATCTAAGTTTTAGAAAATCTATAAAAAATAAGTCTTCTGGTAATTCTAAAATTATTCCACGAATCTAATGTGTTAGCACTGAAATAAAAAGCCAACATATATTCATAACACTGAATTAAATGCAGTCATTTGGAAAACTGCAGTCACAGTTTCTTAAAAAGTTAAATATAAATTTCCAAACAATTCAGTTATTCTATTCAAGAAAAACAGAAACATATATCTAACAAGCAAACTGATCCATGACTATTCATAGCTGCATTATTCATAATAGCCAAAATGTAGAAAGAAGCTGTTTATTAACTAGTAAGCAGAAAAGCAACATGTAGTATGCTCATACAAAGGGATACTACTCTGTAATACAATAAAGGGACGCTGGTGGGTTAAGCATTGGGCTGCTAACTGTAAGATTGGCAGTTCAAACCCACCAGCTGCTCTGCAGGAGAAAGATAAGGTTGTCCATTTCAATAAAGATTTACAACCTCAGTAACTCTATGGAGCAGTTCAACTCTGTTCTATAGGGTTGCTTTGAGTCGGAATCCACTCGATGGCAGTGGGTTTACTATAAAGAAAAGGATAAAGGGTACAGCATGAATGTTAAGTGGAGAAGCCAGACACCAAAGATCACCTATTGTATGACTCCATGAAAACATTCCTAGACAAAGAACAGTTTAGTAGTTGCTTGCGGTTGGGGATGCAAATAGGGATGAACTGCAAATGAATTCAGGGATCTTTTTAGAGTGAAGGAAATGTGCTAAAACTGGATTATAGCCACAACTGACTATAAAATGCATTGAGTTTTCCATTTTTTTTTGTATTCTATTTTTTTAAAATCATTTTATTAGGGGCTCATACAACTCTTACCACAGTACATATATACATCAATTGTGTAAAGTACATTTGTACATTCATTGCCCTCATCATTCTCAAGACATTTCTTCTCCACTTAAGCCCCCGGCATTAGGTCCTCATTTTTCCCCTCCCTCCCCTCCCTCATGAACCCTTGATAATTTATAAATTATTATTTTGTCATATCTTGCCCTGCCTTCACCCACTTCTCTGTTGTCCGTCCCCCAGGGAGGAGGTCACATATAGATCCTTGTAATTGGTTCCCTCTTTCCAACCCACTCTCCCTCTACCCTCCCAGTATCGCCACTCACACCACTGGTCCTAAAGGGATCATTCGCCCTGGGTTTCCTGTAGTATTTCCAGTTCCTATCTGTACCAGTGTACATCCTCTGGTCTAGCCAGACTTGCAAGGTAGAGTTCAGATCATGGTTGATTTTTCCATGTGTTAGACATTATGCTTCATGTTTCATAGTGGGAGCGGGGACAAAACATTTAGGAACTAGAGGAAAGTTGTATTTTTCATCGTTGCTACATCACACCCTGGCTCGTCTCCTCCCCAAGGCCCCTCTGCAAGGGGATCTCCAGTGGCCTACAAATGGGCTTTGGGTCTCCACTCCGCACTCCCCCCAGAGTTTTCCATTTATGATAGGTTAACTTTACAGCATATAAATTAAACTTCAATAAGATATTTTAAAACTGACTTAAAAATAAAGCCAAATGTCATAAATTAATACCTGAGGGAAGTTGAGATCTAATAACCGGCTTTGCGTAATCTCACTGAGCTGTCGAAATGTCATTGTAAAATCAGCTTCTGTCTTCCCCATGAGCTAATGAAAAGAACGATAGACACATAGATATGTTACTCAAAACATACTGAGCAGTAATCGAACTATCAATCAGGAAAAAAGAAAACACAAAAGGATAAACTCACATGTAGGAGAAATGCAATTAAATCATCCTCCTCCTCCCTTTCTCCAAGCACTCCCAATTTGGCTTTGAACAATTCTCAAAATCTGAAAGGAGAAACATCCATTCAATTTGCTATTCAAATTCTTACTATTTTAAGAATTATCTCCCAAATAACCAGGATGCTTTAACATCTATATTCAAAAAATGACAAACCTTGTATTATAAAGAACAGGGTATTCGTCATGAATCCAAGCAGCTCTTTGAAGGGAAAAAATTAAAGACAGTTAAACTTTTATTTACATTCTTGATTAGCATTTTAAAAGAATAAAGTGCAAGAACTTTAAAGCATATAGAGATTACATACTACCCACTCTGGCTTTAGTAATTACGTGTCATATTTTCAAGGAAACTTCCCATATAAATGTATTATTACCTTAACAGTGCAGATGAAAAGATGACACTTCTGAAGCATGATTATATACAAATAACTTACAGGATGAAATGTCTTCATGATACCAAGAGAGTTTCCATCATTAAGTACACAGAATTGGGGTATGCTTTGAAAATCATCTGAAATCTCAGATAATTATAACAAATACCTTAGCCAACACAATAAAATTTTATTTGCCTGAAAGCATGAAAAATTCATGAACATTGAAAAGTATAAAAATTAAAGTGTTTTTAACCTTAAACCAACACTTAAGCACTTTATTTTTTTTAAAGCACATTTGTACATTTATTGCCCTCATCATTCTCAAAACATTTGCTCTCCACTTAAACCCCCCCGCATTAGGTCCTCATTTTTCCCCTCCCTCCCCGCTCCTCCCTCCCCGATGAGCCCTTGAGAGTTTATAAATTGTTATTTTGTCATATCTTGCCCTGACTAACGTCTCCCTTCACCCACTTTTCTGTTGTCTGTCCCCCAGGGAGGAGGTCACATATAGTTCCTTGTAATCGGTTCCCTCTTTCCTACCCACACTTAAGCACTTTAAATGGGTATTTCTTCACATCACTACAAGCATTTTCAATTACACAAAAGCACAGTACAACACTCAGTTTTCAGGTCATGGGTGACAGTAAAAGCCCCAAACGCATTTGCAGGGTCCCCTGGTGAATCCCTGCTGACCAGGCCCCGGAATGGGAATGTCCTTGTTAATCAGAAAGAGAACGCCGTACGGTAGATTACTGCAGTTGTAGGTAGGTTACCATATGACACCTTATCGTTTGAGCCAGTGTATGTTTGTCCCAGTATTTACTATTGTCTGCTTTCTTTCATTGAGGTTTTTCTGCTTTATTCTGCCATTGTTGTTGGTTTGGTTTTGATTTTGCACATTTTTCTGTACATTAAATCCAGGATAGGTATATATAGAGACAACAGCCGGGACTAACAGCTTCCTAGGGGTGCGCTCGACATGCTGTCAGGAGAGCCCAGTCCTTGGCAAAGGGCATCATGCTGGACAAAAGAGGGACAGAGCAAAAGAAGAATGGCCTCAAGGAGATGGGGACTCAAGCAAGACCAACTGGGCTGCGTTGGGCCAGGGCTTGTTTTGTTCTCCCGGACACAGGTCACCATGGGGAGGGACTACTCACAGCATGCACCTCCCACCACCTACAGGGGAGGGTGGTGGGACATGGGCGCTAACAACAATGAGTACAAGGAAGAAATGCCCTAAAACTGATGATTACACAACTCTTTTGATTTGTATATGACTGAATTATTAAAACATCATAGGGAAACTGATTACAAGGACCTACATATAACCTCTTCCCTGGGGGATGGACAACAGCAAATGGGTGAAGGGAGATGTTGGGCAGTGTAAGATATGACAAAATAATAATAATTTGTAAATCATCAAGAGTTCATAAGGGAGTGGGGAGCAGGGAAGAAGGGGAAAAAATGAGGAACTGATACCAAGGGCTCAAGTAGAAAGCAAATGTTTTGAGAATGATGAAGGCGATAAATATACAAATGTGCTTGACACAATGGATGCATACATATGGATTGTGATAAGAGTTGAACAAGCCCCCAATAAAATGATCTAAAACAAAACAAAAAACATGATTGAACTATTAAAATGATAAGAAATTTATGTCAATAAAACTATTGTTCTAAAGAAAATAAAAGCTTAGTAAGTACATCCTAAAGCCTCACACCTTTCACCTCTCTGACCACATCTCCCGCTCGCTCTCGGGCAGCCCGGCTGCACTGGCCTGTTAGGGCGCTTTCGCAGACATGCCATGCCCCTCTCACCTCAGGGGCTTTGCGTGGGCTGTGCCCTCACCTAGTGCTCTTCCCCGACATCTGCATGGCCTGCTCCTGAAACTCCCTCAAGCCTGTGCTTACGTGAGATCTTTACTAACCATCCTTTAAAAACACTAACTCCCACCCCTGGCCTCTGTTCCCTATCCCCTGCTCTCTCCCCACCCCATCGTACTTTCTTGTATACTATAGATCGCCTATATACTATATAGCTTACTTATTTGCTTACCGATTGCCTCTCCCACCGGAAGCAAGTTCCAAGAAGGCACAATGGGGTTTTTAGTTTTAGTTTTGTTTTTTTCTTGACTGTTTTTATTCTTCACTCTAACCCTAGCACTTATATTAGGACCTGGAACATACTGATTACTGAGCTACTCAATCAGTATCTGTTAAATGCACAAATGTACTCGGCAGAGTAAAGGGCACAAAATTGATAGAAACAAGGGTAGGAGAAAGACTACTTAATATCTTTTTGTATTACTTTGATTTTGAATGATGCTTTTCTATTACTAATATCTGAGCAATATTCTTAGTAATTAAGAAAATCATAATGGGATATCCATTTTTAATCTTTCAGTAGCATTTTTTATTACTGACTTTCTGACTGACTGACTTATTCACTCACCACTACCATCAAGTTGATTCCAACTCAGTGTCCCTATAGAACAGAGACCCCAGGGGGTCCGAGATTCTAAGCCTTTGGAAGTAGAACGTCTCATCTCTCTCCCTTATTACTTACTGCCTGGGGAAAATAAAATCACTTTATGACTCCCCTTCTCAAAGTTGGGTTCTTGTTCTACTGGACACAGGGTAGAAGTTTTATGTTGGGAGTGAGTAGAAGAAGAAATGTATTTTATCTTCCAGCAAATACACAAGAAAGAAATGAATAAAAGCAGTCACTGCCTCAAGCTTATCATCTAGTGGTTTAATCAATTAACACTATGTAATTATAAAAGTACTCAATGTATCACTCATGCTTCTTCATATACATACACATTTAATTTTAATTAAGTAAATAAAAATGTTATAAAGCTGTGCATGGGCAGTTTATTTAATGTGGCTCTTCCAGCCAAAGTCTCTAACTTCCACCCAACCACCCTTCCAGCATGGGTCTGGTAAGAAGGTGGGAAGAAGATACTGATAGGATTCACTGGTGAATAATCAACAGGATTCCCTGGAGTGCCATCCTGCTGCATACAAAATGAGCCCTCTGAGAAGCAGGAGGAGGGATCTCATTACCAGTAAGAGCTGGGAATAGAGTGTGTCCTCTGGACCCAAGATCCCGGCACAGTGCAGGTGCTTTGACCTCCCTCATTCTCAACAATATGTTTTTGTTTGTTTGTTTGTTTGTTTGTTATGGGTCTTCTGTTACCTAGTCCTGATTGCACTGGCTGGTGTGATTCTTCCATGTGGGCTTGTTGCTTCTCTGCTGGATAGCCACTTGTTTAACTCCAAGCCTTTAAGACCCCAGATGCTATATCTTTTAATAGCTGGGCACCATCTGCCTTCTTCACATTTGCTTATGCACCCCTTTTGTCTTCAGCAATCATGCCGGGAGGGTGAACATCACAGAATGTCAATTTGTTAGAACAAGGTGTTCTTGTATTGAGGGAGGGTATGAGTAGAGGCCCGAAGTCTGTCCACTACCGCAGTATATTGCCAATGTAAATATATGTACATAGGCCAATACCTCTATTTTTATGGATCAATGATGTATTTACATATGTACACATCTATGCTTAAACCCCTATCCATAGCTTTGCTTCCTAGATCCTTCCTGTTTCCAAGGCTGTAAATCTTTATAGAAGCAGAATGTCTCTTCTCTCTCCTGAGATGCAGCTGGGGGTGAGGGTGGTGTGTGTGGTCTAAACTGCCCATCACAGTTAGCACCCCAACCACTCAACCCATTGTACCTACAGGGCTCCTCAGCCATTAATCCTAAAATCCACTGCCATTGAGTCACTCTGACTCAGTGACACTAAATAGGTTTGGAGACTGCAGGTCTTTGGAGCAGACCGCCTCACCTTGCTTCTTACAGAGCAGTCTGTGGGCGTGCACCAGCAAGCCTGCAGTGAACAGCCCAATACCCAATCCATGGTACCACCAGGAATCCTTCAGTCGCCAGGAGAAGCTAAGCCAAACTAAACCTCCTTCCATCAATTAGCGTCCAACTCATAGCAACCCTGACGAGCAGAGTAGAACTGCTCCCAAGGGTCTCTGGAGCTATGAATCTCCACTGGGGGGTCAGGGCTGGGGCAGGCAGCAGACGTCCTTGACTTTCTCATCAGGAGTGGCTGGGGGGTTCAAACAGTTGACCTTTTGAGGTTAGCAGCCCAAGGGAAACACAAATCAAAATCACAGTGAAATATTACCGCACCCCCTCTAGAATGACAATTATCCAAAAAAGGGAAACAGCAGGCATATCTACAGTTGTGGAGACACTGGAGACCCCATCCTCTGCTCTAAAATGATGGACTCACTTTGGTAGCGCCTCGAAAGCCGAATACAGAATTGCCATATGAGCCGGCAATTCCCGCGCTAGCTATTAGAGGTGAAGTCAACATGCATTGCTACAAGATCGCAGAAACCTCTATTAGTCATAATGTGAAGCTATTGTTTCTCGACGTCTCCTCCAGCTGGGTCTATACACTTCTGAAGGCGATGTTTGTGTCTCTCCAAAGCTTCCCCTAGGAATTCTGCACTCTGCACTTGGTACAGATCTTCCAGGGGCTCTTCCAGGGGCTCAAATTCTGTGTTTCAAGCGTTGGATTTGCGGGGGAAAAATCAGTCTGAAGGGCTGCTGAGTGAATGTGCTGAGTGGGCCCTCACTAAAATTCCCATGAGGGCAGCCCTTGCTCCCCTCAAAGAATGAGAAGGTGCACTGTTGTGATCTAATGTCCTGGCCTTTTTCTCACCAATGTGGTCTTCCATTCTCTGAAAGCTTCTTTCTAATAAGCCCATATGCTCAGCCTTTGTCTTTCAAGAAAATCTGTTAAGATAATCCCTTTGGGATATCAAGGCAGTTGCCATACCCTTTTGAGCTTTTCTCTCTGACTTGAATTAGACTGACCCAGCCAGATCCCCTCTGTTTATTGGACAATTTTTTTTAAGCTACCCCCTTGAGATTCAGTCAGGTGTATTCCTCAGACCCTGTCTGCAGACATCCACCGAGTACGCTTAAAAATAATACTTTTTGACTAGCCCTTCCATACCCAGAAGTGAAGACAGGTATATTGATGTTCGCTACAGCACTTCCTTGAAAATGTCTATCAACAATGGAAAATGGATAAACAAGATGTGATACAGAGAGGGAGGTGGCCCTGTCAGAGGGATGCGGCTCACTGATGAGAAGGGCAGCACAAGAGCGAAGAGAGGGATTGGTCAAGTCTGGGAGAATATAGGTGCAAGTCCTGTATGCTGTTTTAAGATAAGTATTATTCCAGCAATCCTGTATGGCCATTCTCTTATTTTGCTTGGTCAAATGAAGGTATATGTCAGAAGTGTGTTGCCAGTGGGGGTCACCCTCTTGAAGTTGTGCTGTTTTTCTGTTTCTCAGTAAAGGAAACCAAGGGATGTTGAGCCTATGGGGAAAGCCAATAGAAGGGTTTGGAAGGGAGGGGCGAGATAGAGGGGTGGGGGAGATAAAAGAGAGATGATAGCAAGGAGTCCAGGAAGGAAAAGTATGTTTGGAGACTGATTATCTTTCAAGTAAATCAACATTCTTATCTCTATCTTGTTTATGAAATGCTTTATATTGTCATTTGTTTAACAAAATGTTCAAAAGAAGCTCTACCTTTCTTTCCTATTTTTGTTTTGCCTTTTAACTTCTAAGTTGTAACTGTTGGGTCAGGTACTGGTCGGGGGACATTAGGAACAGCCTGCCTGCCCTTATAGGACCAAGAAGGCTAGCTTCAAAGCGCTCCAGAACAATGAGCCACCTCCTCGGTGTCCGTTGGAATGACCGAGGCACCACCCTACCTCAAATGGAGACGGCTTAAAGCCCCTACTCTTAGTAACTTCTGCCAAAGGACCAAGAAATGGTCTGAGGTTCCGTAAGACCAGGCCTTCTTTTTTCTGCACTCCCACCCCTCTCTCTGTATTTTCTGTTCCCCTTCCCAAGTCCTCTTGGCTAGAGAAGATTCCTCCTCTTCTCCTACTTCTTCCCCCACTGTCATGTCTACCTGAGCACCTCTCCTCACCCCCTACTCACCCTCTTCCCTATTCCAGCCACCCTGAGACCCACCCCAACCCTGCGTCCTCCTCTCCTGATCCACCCGCCTCTCCAGAGGGACCTGAGTCTGCACTCACATCATGGTGGCAGAACCCCCTCTTCTTTGTCCTCTCCGGGAAGTGGCTAGGGCTGAGGGGGTGGTCTGGGTCCTTGTCCCCTTCTCTCTCTCTGACTTATCTAAGACTGAAAAGCCCTGAAGCTCCTTTTCTTTTCTAATGATCCCACCATTAAGGAGTGTCCATATCTAACTCAAGGAGAAGGGCACTGATCACAGAAGTGCCCTAGCCCCAGAGCTCCAACCAAACCCCGCCTGGTGTGTGGTCAGAGCGGATGCTGGAAGTCTGACTGTCCTTGGAAAAGCAACAGGCCCTCTCCCTCTCCATGTGGAGGAACCGTCTTTCCAACTCCTTACGCGCTGATGGCCCTGCTGGGGTTGGCCAAAGATTGACGACCCGACAGGATCCCCATCACCCTCACTGAGCCTCAGGCAATGCTCTAGGTAGTGGGTAAGTCAACTTCCTTCTTAAAGGGGCTACATTTTCTGTCCTGCCCTCATTTTCAAGGCTAAGCAGTCCTTCCTCAATCTCAGTCATTGGTATTGATGGCAAGCCTACCTGCCCCCGGTGTACTGGCCCTTTGTTTTGTTCCCTGAATGGCATACCTTTTACTCACTCCTTCCTTATAATCCCTTCGTGCCAGGTCCCTCTATTGGGAAGGGACATTTTAAATAAGTTAGGGCCTTCCTTACACCTTACTTCTAGTCTCACAGCACCTCTGCTCCTTCCCCTTCTTTCACCAGACCTGAAGGAACCGGCCCTACAGGCCTCATTGCTACCCAGTGTTACCCCAGTAGTATGGGACACCACCACCTCAGTTATGGCTACTCACCATCACCCAGTTCTTACACACTTCAAGGACCCCACTGTTTTCTCATCTCGGCCTCAGTTCCCCATTTTAGTAACACCGCAAAGGCCTCAAACCCATCACAGAGCGCCTCCTTACTAACAACCTCATTCATCCTCTGCACTCTCCCTGCAACACTCCAATTTTACCAATAAAGATATCAAACGGTAGTTATCGCTTGGTCCAGAACCCGCGCCTCATTAATGAAGCGGTTATCCCCATACACCCGGTAGTTCCCAACCCCTATACTCTTTTGTCCCTCATTCCCCCCTCCACTACCCATTTTTCTGTCCTCGATTTAAAGGATCCCCTTGTCACCATCCCCTTTGACCTGGCTTGTCAGCATTTGTTTGTCTTCATGTGGGAGACCCGGACACCCACACGGCTTCCCAATACTCCTGGGCCATCTTGCGTTAGGGGTTCCGAGATTCGGCTCATTAATTCGGACAAGCCCTTGCTGCTGATCTGCAGATGTGTGATTTGTCGCCCTCTACCCTCTTGCAATATATGGATGACCTCTTATATGCAGCCCCTCCTTAGACAGCTCTAAGGCAAACAGAGCCCAGCTCCTAAACTTCTTGGCTTCCAAAGGTCACAGAGTCCCTCCCTCCAAGGCACAATTATTCTGCACCACCGCTATCGGTTTAGGCCTGTGCCTCACCCCCACCACCCTGGGTTTAACTTTGGATTGACGCCAGGTCGTAAGGGACCTCCAACTGCTGACCAGCTGAGCAAACACTTTCCTTTCTTGGCTTTGTGGGTTTTTCAGACACCGGATCCCCAGTTTCTGCCTTATAGCTAAGCCATCATACGATGTAGTAAAGGCAACTCCCAGTGGACCTTTGGACTCCCCACAGTTGTGGAGGCCTTTAAAAAGCTCCAAGAAATGCTTTTACAATCCCCACCACTATGTTTACCAAATCTGATAAACCCTTTCTTCTGTTCACTAACAGAAGCAAGGCATGGCAATTGGAGTCCTCGCCCAGCCTCTGGGACACCCCTACTCACTGATAGTGTACTTATCCAAACAGCTGGACATGGCGGTCCAGGATGGCAGCCCTGTCTCTGAGCCCTGGCGGCTGCAGCCACCCTTACCATGGAAGCCCTTAAAATCACCTTGGGACAGCCCCTTCAGACCTTCTCCCCCCACAGGCTCCAGGACTTATTGTTGCATCCTTTCCTCTCCTTACTCCATCCAGGCAGGATGCAGGAAATCCACCTGCTATTTCTTTGAAAATCCTGATTTAGGCCTGCACCAGTCCCCCTCACTGAATCCAGCTACTCTCCTCCCCAGTACTGCTTCTGGCTCCTATAACCATTCATGCCCACGGGTCATGGAGGAGCTCACTGTGCCCCAATCTGACCTCCTGGATCAGCCTTTACCTAATCCGGACTTCCCTCTTTTTGTAGATGGTAGTTCTTACGTGGATCCCCAAGGGCACAGACAAGCAGCCTATGTAGTGGTTTCACTTAATGAAACATGGGAAGCAATGCGTCTTCCCAAGGGCACCACCTCTCAAAGAGCCGAACTTGTCGCCCTCGCCAGAGCACTCCACATAGCCCAAGGGAAATCAGCCAAGATTTACACTGACTCCAGATATTCCTTTTTAATTGACCACTGCCACGCTGCAATGTGGGAAGAAAGGGCTTCCTTTCTACTAAAGGGCCCCCATTTCAACAGTAAATTAATTTCTCGCCTTTTAGAAGCCCTTCAACTGCCGGCTCAAGTGACTATCACCCACTGCAAAGGTCACCAAACTGACAACTCCATGGTCACGTGAGGCAATAACCAGGCAGATTCTATAGTGAGGAGCCTTTCTACAAACCCCAAGCAGCCTGCCCCCAGGATGTTTCTAACTTTACCTAACGTCCAGCTCTCATACATGTCTCAGGAACAAACGTCCCTCATAAGCAAAGGAGACAAGGCCACACCAGAAGGGTGGATCATAATTTAAAACCAGTTCATTCTGCCAAACTTACAGAGCTTGGATATTATCCAGAAACTCCACCGATTTCTCCATATCAGGGACCGAGCCATAACTCACTACTTGCTGCCCATTTTTTATTCCCCTTTTTTGGCCCAGTCCGTCCGGACTGTAAGCTCCTCTTACCCTATCTGTAAGGCAGTAAACACTCAAGGAGGTTTTAAGCCCCTGTCACAAACTCACCAAATGCGGGGTCACCTGCCGGGTCAGGACTGGCAGATTGACTTCACCCATATGCCAGCACATAAGGACATTAAGTTTCTTCTCAACAGAGTTGATACCTTTTCAAGCTGAGTGGAAGCCTTCCCAACTCAGCTTGCAACAGCTGACACAGTTACCGACATCATCATTAACGATTATCATTCCCAGGTTTGGCTTCCCCAACTCCAGTCTGACAACAGACCGGGCTTTGTTTCCAGATATCACCCAACAGGTTTCTGTTGCCCTGGACATAAAGTGGAAGCTTCACACGCCATATCGGCCACAGTCTTCAGGAAAGGAGCGTATGAACGGCAACATAAACAGCCAGCTATCTGAACTGCCATTAGAACTCCGCAAGTCCTGGGTGTGCTGCCTAGCCTTGGCGCCATTCGCGTAGCTCCCCGCTCTCCTTCCTTTTCAAGCCCGTTTGCGTTAATATCTGGCAGGCCTTGCCTCCTTAGCCACAACCTGCCAACACAGGCTCCTCCTTTAGCCATTTACCTACCTTCCCTCTCTCTTCTAAGGCAGTTTCTTGGGGAACACGCCGACCAAAGACTGCCCAGTCCTGACCCTGAGCGGCCTGACTCCATCACTGTGAGCCTGGGGGACTCAGTCCTTCTAAAGGAACTATGGCCACAGCCCCTCCAGCCGAGGTGGAAAGGACCTTATACAGTAATCCTTACTACCCCCACGGCAGTTAAGGTACTCAGGGACCCCAACTGGCTTCACCTCAGCTGGGTCAAGCAGGCAGCTCCCAGACATGACCCCTTGCACTCCACCCAGGTGGTGGGGCCCACTTGCCTTCGTTTTACTAAATTGCCTACTCCTGCCTCTTTGCAGGGCCTCCCAATCCTACCTATCTGTGGCGATTCAAGGTAAAAGAAATTTACAATAAGCATAACAGCCTCATCACCCATCTAATTGGAACCAAGAATTGCCCTCAAACTGGTTGTGAGCTGCTTTAACCATCCCCCTCTCTAGCATTACGGCAGTGAATATTAAGTGGAAGACCATGGTATGTTTCCTTTTTGACCAGACTAAGTTGTACTACAAAAACTGGCCAGAATACAGTGGGTGCCTCTACAGGTCTTGTTCAACCCACTATACGGAAATACCACGATGGGGGCCGACTCCTCAGAGCACATTCGGTTTCTCGCTCTGGTTCTGGCTCTAATTACAAGGTCATCTTCACCATCACGGACCCCTGGGATCAGAGATGGGTGGCAGGGGTGGATGGGAAGTTTTATTATGCCACCATAGTAGGCTCCTCTTACCCAATGGGCTCTTTAGCATAAGCCAGGTATATGTACTATCAGCTGACACCTCGGTTCAAGTGTCACCAGATATCCTGAAGGCTGAACAGACCTACAGAGCCAGCTCCCCCAGGGTCCCCGCCGAGTAGCACCCACGTCATGTAATTCAACAAGTAATTCAGCATACTATTTCCTTTTTAAACACTCTTCTTTGGGAAACCTTTCCCGTTGCTTTTTATGCCTCTGTTAGCTACAGTCCCAACGCATTTCTCCACTCTAACCTCTGGTCCAGAGATGGATTGTGTGCATCCACTCCCTAACGTGCCCCTATGGGAACTGGAGGAGGCTAACCAATCTATCCCCTCTCGTGCCTACTTCCAGACCACCACACCCAGCCCGTCACCAGAGTCCCCGTTACACTGTAGATGTGTTTCCAACACAATTGTGTCATCCACGGTGTATGCCCCCAGGGCCACCTATTTTTGGTGTAATGGCACCCTCACCAAATACCTTAATTCCTTTTACCACAGCCCATGCTTCCCTACCACCGGAGTTCCCCAGCTCACTCTCTTTGGGGAGGATGAACTTGCATGGTTGCTGAGCCCAGCCATGGTCTCCCACCCAAAACAGGCTGCTTGCTTGCCGGTAATGGTGGGCCTTAGCTTAGCCTCTTCAATCACGGCATCAGGTTTCACCAGTGGGGCCTTAGGCGACAGCGTGATCCAGGCACAGCACTTTAAGGAGAAGCTACAGCTGGCTATGGAATCACTTCGGTCTCTCTGGCCTCCCTACAGTGGCAGCTCACTTCCTTAGAGCAGGTGGCGCTCCAGAATGGAAAGACCTTGGATCTCCTAACTGCAGAGAAGGGCAGCACCTGCCTGTTCCTAAGGGAAGAGTGCTGTTATTATGTTTATGAATCAGGGCTGGTAGAACAAAACATAGAGACCTTCGCCAAATTGACTGGAGATCTTAAAAGCCACAGGGAGGGGGGCAATGCAGCACTGCTCTTTAGGTTCCCAAACCCCCTTGTAACCTGGACCCTTCCTTTCATCGGGCCACTTGTGGTTATGTTTCTTATTACTAATAGCCCCCCGTTTGTTTGTTTTTTAATTGCTTCAGAACAGGATAAGGACATGACCACCTTAACTGTCAACCAGCTTCTTTTACACACTTACAGCCCCCTGCCTACTGAAGCTGACCCAGCACACTCTGGCCTTTAATCCTTTCGCCGCCCCTGTACAGCAGGAAGCCCTTAGACTAAGGTGACCAGATTTTAACACTGGTAAAGCGGGACACCATTGATAAAACTCATATCCGGGTGAAATAGTCACATGGCAGCCAAAAACCATATACCCTAGCTTGTCGTGCATTCTTTCCAAAAATAGCGACTTTTTTTAAATGCCGCAGGACGCAGGACAAATTATTAAAAATCAGGACTGTCCCGCCAAAAGCGGGACGTCTGGTCACCTTACCTTAGACAGATTAACGTCACTCCATATATCATCAAAAAGGCTAGAATGACCAGTGGTGTGAGTGGCGAAACAGGGAGGGTAGCGGGAGAGTGGGTAGGAAAGAGGGAACC
>NW_022111361.1:810506-812218 GCF_000313985.2 Echinops telfairi | reverse complement strand
GGGGGGGGCGTGTTAAATGGAGAGGAAATGTTTTGAGAATGATGAGGGCAATGAATGTACAAATGCGCTTTACACAATTGATGTGTGTATGGATTGTGATACGAGTTGTATGAGCCCCTAATAAAATAATTAAAAATAAAAAAACATTTTTTTTAATTAAAAAAAAAACAACAACCAAAAGGCTAGAATGTTGGGTCAGGTACTGCTTAGGGGACATTAAGAAAAGCCTGCCTGCCCTTATCAGACCAAGATGACTAGCTTCAAAGGGCCCCAGAACAATGAGCCATCTCCTCAGTACCCAGCTGACCGATCAAGGCACCACCCGACCTAGGGAATTTTATGGATGGAGACAGCTTAAAGCCCCTGCAGCTGAAACTCCTATTCCCTTCCTCCTTGTTTGCCCACCTGCAGCTTCTACCCCCCCCCCCTTTATTGTTTACCTCCCTAACCAGCTTAAAACTTGCTTTCCGACTTCACTGACTCCTTGCTGGAGGCCGTAAATCTCACCCAAAAGTACAGAATCAACTTCTTTTCCTTCTCTCTGGCCTGGCCTCAGTTTCTCTTTGCAGTGAATATGATAGTAACCTCAAAGGATGGTGGCCAGTGAGAGAAAACCAAGTATTGTTTTAAAACTTACCACGTTATCTATCAGGTTCTTTGACATCTACAGAGGGAAAATGTTCCTGTATGATGAAGTCTAACAATGTCCTGAGGATAAAAAAAAGAGAGCATGCCAGTTTTGTTTATACTGTAATATCAAACATCCAATCACTTACATTCACTTTTGGAACTTGTAGTGGATACATAATCTCATGTCAACTTGAAGATATATAAAAGTATAGGGCTGGTATTCAACTTGTCAATCAGGTTACAACCTCCTTGTGGGCGTTCTCTTCTCCTAAAGCCACCCGCCCCACCCCCCCCAGCCTCCCCTTCTCTCTCTGACTTCACCTTCCTGCTGGCTGATCCATAGCCACCGCCACTGGATCCATAGGACCTTACACCCACTGGCTGGTGATGTTCCTGCATTCTGCATCACTGCATGCGGCTGCATGAGTCTGAAGAAGGACTTATGGACTAGTATCAGACTTACAGACTTGAGTTGGACTCTGCTGGGATGTTTTCCTGATATACAATTACTCCTTGATATCAAGTTCTTTCTTAAACACATATGAGTGTCACTGGATTTGTTTCTCTAGTCAACCCAGCCTACCACAGAACTTAAAATATTTTAATTTAAGAATTAAAGCAATAAGGTTTTACTCCCAAGATTGGTTGGATAAAGCCTGGTGGAATTCTTGAGACTAGCCATTAGACACCTTTCAAGCCTGAAACTGAATTCACCCCCATGGCTCAATGTTCAGCAGACAGCAGATCTATACGGAGAAGAAAAACTCCAGGGAAGTAAGCACTCCTTGAAATATTCGACTATTTGAGATCAAAAGGACAGTATATACCCAAAGACAAAGTTCAAAAGGGAGGCAGAATTAGGAAAGGATGTATGGAAACAGGAAACTGGAGAAGTGGGACAAGTGATGTTACATTGTGACGATTGTAGTTGAAACAAAATGTGTGTGAATTGTTGGATGGAAACTGATTTGCTCCTTAAGCCTTCACTGAATTCACAACTTTACAGCTTGTACAGTGATGTACAGTGAACCCTCGCCACTTCGCGCTTCGACTTCCGCGGCTTCACTCTATCGCGGTTTTTG
>NW_022111361.1:797505-807917 GCF_000313985.2 Echinops telfairi | reverse complement strand
CCCCTCTCCCATGTCCCCCCGGAACTGTCAGTCCCGTTGTTTTCTCCTCCAGATTGTTCATCCAGCCTGTCGTATCCAGACAGGCCTATTTCCTATTTTAACCAACGACTGATGAACTGACTATCTGATGTTGATTGTTTCAGAGAAGAGGGCATCCAGAAGAAAATTAAGTAGATGTGCTCTTTAGGAATTATTGAAATCCAGTTAAGAGGAGTAGACTAGAGTCTGTGTAGATGGAATCCTTTGGAACAGAAAGCAAGGTTAAAGAAGCTGATTACTTAGAATAGAATCAGGCAGACTTAAATATTTCATCTGTGAGAACAAAGTCATGTTGGCCAGTGGAGACCCTCTAAGGAGAAAGCCACAACAGTCCACATCAAGTGCCGGAGAGACAAAAAATATATAGCTGAAATGTGGCCACTGAACAGAACAATTTCAGAGGCCTGGGGAATCAAAATGCAAGTGAGAAGTAAGAACAGAGAGCGTTCTCAACAATCCTGGAAGCCTAAACATTTAGTGAAGAGTTAGAAAGGGCTCCAAACAAGTGTGCTGACTTCTCTGCTTGGCTTCTTCCATTCCCCCCCCCCCACCCCCAGGACTCTTAAAGGACTAGGTATCTTGACTTACAACACTGATAGACAATGTGGGATTCATTGTTTGTGTAAACGAATTTCTTGTATGCTTGAAAACTGTATTACCTTAACAAATAGAAACAGAACTACTTTTAAATGAGGAGATGTGTTTGTTTAAAGAAATACCACTCACTCCCACTGAGTAAATGTCACGTCATCGCCACCCCAGAGGAAAGGGGAGGAACGCCCTTCTGGGTCTCTGAGACTGTCAACACTGTGAACCCGGGACAGAGAGCCCGTCTTTCTCCCACAGAGCGCTGGTGTTTTCAAACTCCTGACCTTGCAGCTAGCATCCCAAGTCACTAATCCACCACCAGAGCTCCTGAAAAAGTAAGATGGACGTTCGTAAGCACAAATGCAGGCAGACAACAAGCCATCAGAGAAAGGTGAGAGTTGCACAGCATGCCACAAAGGAGGAAATTTATTATTTTTGCTCCTTTGAAACAGCCTTTCCTCTGTCTCCCCACAGAGATTTTCAGGAAGATGTACTCGGTTCATATTTTTTTCTTTGCTTTCTTCCTATGGAAGGGGCTGAGTTTCACATCCATATCAACCAGTGTGAAACATATGGCAAAATGAGAATCCAGGTAGGTAGAGGAGAGACAGGAGACAAAGACGAACACAAGAGATCCCAGAGTTCTGACTCTCTTGAGCAGGTGTCCTCTAACTATGGCCCGCGGGCCACATGCTGCCCGCCGAGGACATTTATCCGGCCCGCCGGGTGTTTTTGCCCCATTTGTTTTTTTACTTCAAAATAAGGTATGTGCAGTGTGCACAGGAATTTGTTCATAGCTTTTTTTAAAACTATAGTCCAGCCCTCCAATGGGTCTGAAGAACAGTGAACTGGCCCCCTGTTTAAAAAGTTTGAGGACCCCTGCTCTTGAGTCTGAAGAACGGGGGTGTTTCAGTCACTTGCACTAGATCTCTTGAGCAGCATGGAGGCCATGAGCTACAATGGGGTTGCATACCAGTCTAAACCAGGATATTTCAAAAAGCTTGTGGAGAAATTCCATTAGCTTTTAATTCCGTGTTTCCATGAACTTTTTCAAGTTCCCCTAGTATTCCCTGAAAAGGGGACTACTGGGCCTTACACTTCTTTTTCTCAATCTACTCACATATACTAAAAATGAAACCATTGATGTTGCAGGAGTTCCTACTCGCTCTGCCCCTGGAGGGAAGGGTTTCCGATTCGGAAGCAGTAATCTGGACACAAGCAGACGGCCACAGCTTTCTCTCCAGGAGCAACTGTGGGGGTCAAGCTGCTCACCTAAATCCCTAACCATAGAGTCACCAGGGCACCTCGATAAGAACAAAGCAGTTCACAAAAATATTTCTTAATTGAAAATTCTTCATTGTCCTCACAAGAAAACAGAAAGCATTTAACTTCACAGTACAGAAATGAGACAGGTCCATCCTATCCTAGTCACAAAAATGTAAATTTCTAACCTTAGTAAATCCAGTTCCCCATAATGAGCCAAAATTTCTAGTGATCCAATTCTGAACCATGATTTTGCAATACGCAGCACTACTGCACCTTAAAGAGAAAGCTTTATTTTAGCATGTAACTATTCGGTAAGCTACGTGCTTTCCTAAAAGAAAATTATTTTATAAAAAAAGACGTGTAGTAATGGAGTTTCTCTGAAAAACAAAGAATCCATGCTTTATAAAGTGTGAAGGGCTTTCTTCTATTGCTTTCTGCCTGAATCCATTCAAATATTAGAAGCCATAACCCTTTCAGAAATACCAAGGCCCCAACCTAGGTAAATCTTTCCTTCCACCATCAGACCCCACTGCCTCGGGACCGTGCCTCCTCCTGGGTCCCTCAGACGGAAAGTAGTGAACTAATTGTTCAGCATGAATCATATTACAGTTGCCCTCCACTAGTGTAGCTAATTCAAAATTAACCTCTAAAAAGAAATGCTCAGATCATTTTTAACTTACGCATGTACTGAACTGGAGAAATAAAACAACTCCATCATTGTGTGTTTTTTGCCTTTTATTGGCTTCTTCTCTCTTGGTTACAGACATTCTTAACACAATTCATAAATGCAGTTGCTGCTTGTAAGAAGCATTGCGTTTGTATTTAGATGTTACGATGCATTTTAGACTTTACTTGATGTGCATCACAGAGCAGTGGCCTCTGGTGTGCTGGCCCTGGCACTCTGCGGACTACCTCAGTCGCTTCTACTTCAGGGCCTCTGTGGATGCCCTTCTCTGCTCTGAACAACCCACTGTCTCTTCCCCCTGCTGAAATCCTGCCCAGCTTTCTGTACGAGATCTGTTTCCCCCTCCTCAACAAAGCTGAAACGATTCCGTACACTGACTTCTGATACCTTATTATTCAGTGGTTCCTTGCTATTAGCCCTGACCTCATAACCATAGCATAAGGTTTGTCAATGCTTTAAGAAAATTGTGTGCTACTTAAGACCAGTGACTGTGCATACTTTGGACATGAGAAAGTATATTTTATTAGAATATTGTAGCGCTGAAATTACATCTTGAAGAACCACAGGTTCATTTTTTATTAGACTGCAAAGATGTCTAATCTACTATTTTTAAGAGCTCAGTCCAAGTTTAAGAACTTATATAAATATTTAAAAAATTATTACCTCGTTCTTTCACAATGTTTCCATCATAAAGCGGATCTCTCCATACATCATCATCACTTACAACTAGACTAAAAATAAGAGAATAGTCATGATCTCAATTCAAAGAGTTCAACACTAAATAATGCTATGTAATCTTTGAGTAATAAAAAGAGCATGACACACTCTAGCCTTCCCAGAATATTCATAGAAACATATGTATTAAAAGCTAGACATATGCTAGTGTCAGTTTAAAAAGTATAACTATAAAATAAACTTGTCTTATGTAAATGAAAATATCAAATTGTGAAGCTATTGTTACTCAACGTGTCCTCTATACATTTCTAAAGGGGGCATTTCCATCTCCTCTCCAACCTTCCCATGAAAACTACTGCACTCTTCAATTTATACCGAATCCTTCCGCCACAGTTATCCACTCTTCATCACCCTCCCAGAGTCCTGTGCTCGTGACTTTATGTCAAA
The DNA here is from genome assembly GCF_000313985.2 of Echinops telfairi. Lineage (NCBI taxonomy): Eukaryota > Metazoa > Chordata > Mammalia > Afrosoricida > Tenrecidae > Echinops > Echinops telfairi. The sequence goes on along the minus strand of NW_022111361.1, from coordinate 804,217 downwards.
ACAGCAGTTTCAGAATCCCTGAGGGACTCAAATCGTGTTCCTTTGAAAAGCTCTTTGAGTGTGGGGAACAAGAAGAAGTCTGGAGGGACAAGACAAGCTGTAGTGTGGAAGGGGATACGGATTCCCAGTGAAATTCTCTCCAGACAGCCACTAGTACTCTGGCAGAAGGTTGTGCAGGGAAATTCCTCGGTGCAACTTTCCTGCCTCTTTTCTCACCAATGCAATTTTCTTAAAAGTTCATAACAAGTCCCTATGGTCATTCTGTGTCCTTCAACCCAAGGAGTCACTGTAGCCTTCTGAGCTGGCCTCTCTGCTTTGAACTGAACCAGCCCTGCAGGGTCCCTCAGAAGACACTGTTTTGATTGGACCTTATTCTCTAGATTGTATCGGTAGCTCCAAGACTCCTGCCCAGTTTTGATTCATTCCATGAAGTTGTCTTTGTTAGCTTCAGTATTGTTGAAAAGACTGGTCGCACAATGCTTGCAGATGCCAAGATGCTAACTTAAAATGGAAATGCCGAGCCATGTGAGATCTGAGCTTCAGTAGCTCTCGCATCATTGGTCATCCCAGGGTCTTCCTCCACCAGCATCTTGGATGTCAGCCACAGTTTCTTCATTCATTCAGCTCAGCACTCTTCCCCTTCTCTCTTGACCAATATTTGAGGTCTCCCTGACTTTTCTTTTTTTTTTTAACATTTTATTAGGGGCTCATACAACTGTTCCCTGACTTTTCTTAAAACACTTGATGCTTCTATAAACTTGCTTTATGAGTTTCATTAAAAATGTGATGTTAGCCCTGCCTTCAATATAATTTTTCCATGACACAAAAGTATCTTTTTTTTTTTTAAGCCAGCCAAATGAGACTCAGCAATTACATTACAGAAGGATCTTGTCTGCGGCCATCCCGACTGTAGAGACGTGTTTAAATACATCTTATTTGCAACTAGCCCACGCATGTATAAACTGGAACCCTCGTAGTAATACTCTTTTAACTCTTTTTAAGTTAGCTGATATATATATATATATACACATATACATATACATGTATATATATATCAGTTAACAAAAAGACATATATATCAAGAACACCATTTTCATGGAGTTGCTAATATAATAACAAACTAAAACCAAAACCACTGGCATCAAATCAATTCCCACTCATAGCAACCCATTTTGCTTTTCCATGGCTTAATGGAAATAGATCTTTAGAGAAATAGACTGCCACATCTTTATCCTATGGAGTTGCCGGTGGGTTCGAACCACCAACATTTTGCTTAGCAGCTGAGCACTTAAACCACTGCATCACCAGGGCTCCTAAAAGAACAGCTACTACTTAATTACTTTGACTCAGACACCATGCTGAGCGTGTTGCATCTCATATAAGCTTTACAAGAAGGGATATTTGTTGTACACGAAGTTGCCAGATGACATACAATTGCAGTTGACCCTTGAACAAGACTTTGAACTGAGCAGGTCCACTTAGAGTCAGATGCTTTTCAATAAATAATAAGTGTATTGGATTTTTTTTTTTTTGAGAACCAGTGCCAGGTGATGAGGAAGAAGACACAGAAGCAGTGCCAGAAAACAGGTTGGCACTAGGCAATCTGGCAGAAGGGTTCTGACTATCCAGAGCTGCTTTGGCTCCTCTTATGACATGACCCTCTGATGCAGGCACTGAAAGGAAATCAAACAGCGGGAGTAGGATTTCTAGAGAAATTTAAAAAGTCAGAAAGAAATTACTACGCATTTCTGTCTGACACTAAAACCTTGGTGCTCATGAACTTTCAACAAAATTAACAATTTTCCCATTAATTCATCATTAAAATATATAAGGAAAAAAATGAAATGAAATAAAGGCATTAAAGTGTTTAGGCTAGACATGCATACAATAAAGTTTGATTGTCAGGACAAAAAAAAGAAATAAAGGCATTAATAAACACAACACAATCACACTACCTCTCGTTTTTCCATAATCCAGAGCCACTATTCTAATGGAATTAAAGAACCAGTCTATTATAATCACTCAGCTATCAAGAAGTACCTGAAACTATGAGAAATTACCGAAAAGAGAAAAGTTAATTTTATTAATGCTCGATGCACTATTGCCATTCCTGGTGGTAATATGATCCAGTTAGTGAGGGTGGAGGAAGGAGAAACAAACTACCTGGCAGCTCTGCTGGGTGGAATTCCGAGGTAGTGCAGAGCCTCACTGCACAGCAATTCTCTCCCTGAAGAACGAAGGACAGCCCTGCCATCCCCATTTCTACAGGAAAGCGATCAAAGACGTCCATTTGTAATGAAGACATTATCAATGGTTTTGTTAACTGACAGAACAAAACAAACTGTACCGGGAGTATGGGGTCTTTCCTGAGCCTTTTAACTGGAGCTCCCATTTTTCACCCTGCCTGCAAAGCAAAAGAAATGACTGCAATTAAACAGAGCAGAGGAAAGTCAGGTTACTACTTAGCCAAGAAAACCCGTGGTCGAAGGGATCAGGTGTAAGGCATCATCAGAACAAAAAATCTCACCATAGTGAATGATGGGAGGAGTGTGGAGTGGAGATCCAAAGCCCATTAGTAGGCCACTGGAGATCCCCTTGCAGAGGGGTCTCGGGGAGGAGATGAGCCAGTCAGGGTGCGATGTAACAATGATGAGAAATACAACTTTCCTCTAGTTCCTAAATGTTTCCTCCCTGCTCCCACCACCATGACTCGAATTCGATCTTGCAAGTCTGGCTAGACCAGAAGAGGTACACTGGTACAGATAGGAACTGAAAATACAGGGAATCCAGGACAGATGAGCCCTACAGGACCAGTGGTGTGAGTGGCAAAACAGGGAGGGTAAAGGGAGAATGGGTAGGAAAGAGGGAACCGATTACATGGAACTGTGTATGCCCTCCTCCTTGGGGGACAGACAACCGAAAAGTGGGTAAAGGGAGACGTCGGACAGGGCAAGATATGACAAAATACCCATTTATAAACTATCAAGGGCTCATGAGGGAGTTGGGAGGGGGGAGGGGGGAGGGAGGGGAAAAATAAGGACCTAATGTCGGGGGTTTAAGTGGAGAGAAAATGTTTTGAGAAATGATGTACAAATGCGCTTTACACAATTGATGTGTGTATGGATTGGGATAACAGTTGTATGAGCCCCTAATAAAATGTTAAAAAAAAAAAAGAAAAGAAAACCCGTGGTACCTGTTCAGATAAATGCCAATAAGGTGAGCTCCTCCATCCCCAAGTTGATCTGCCCATTTTCCAAACTAAAGGGGAAAAGGGAAAGTGATTAATATGATACCCCACCCCCGGGCTCATTATACATACACAATATAAAATCATGAATATATTCATACTTATACTTGTTCCAAACTTTTCTGTTAAAATTTGTTTGCTGTTATTCAAATCTCAGCTATGCCACATAGAAGCGATGGAAATTTGTTTGAATTACTTAGTATCACTAAAACTGGGTTTTTATTTCTGTTAACGGAGATAGTCCATCCTTACCATATGTTTGGAGCAGTAAGTGCTAACCGACATATGTAAAATGCCTTGTCCTCTGCCTGACCTACAGATGGTTATTATTATTACCAATGATTGTTTCCTAACTGAGATGTACTTTCATTCTCAACATAGATATTATTGCCACCAGAAAGTCTTTTCTGAGTTCCTGGGACTGAGAAGGGTGGTCCTCAGTTCCCATAGCTCCTATAGTTACCCCTATCATAACCCTGATAATCATGGGACTTTGTAATTTACCTATCTCCTTCCCTTGGGCTTGGGAGTCCCTGGGTGGTAGAAATGATTAATGCATTGAGTTCTAATCTAAAGGTTGGCAGTTGAATCCACTCAGAGGTACCTCAGAAGAAAAGCTCAGTGATCTACTTCAAGAAAAAAAAATCAACGTGCTGAAAACCCTATGGAGCACATTTCTACAATGAGACACGTGGAATCACCAAGAGTTGGACGAGATGGCAACTGGTTCATTAGGGCATTAGCAATTTGAGATAAGGGAATAGGCCTCATTCACCATTCTAGCTCCTGACATAAAACAAACCTACCCAAAAAGGGCTTACAATTGTTTTGCAAACCCAAGGTTTGCATTTATGACTTAACAGTAAATTTGAATTATGACATAAAATGCCTTCCAATAAATTAAACCCTTATGGGTGATGGCTTATTGAACCATGAAATCCCTGCATTTGAGAGCTGAAAAAAATTATAAAGATCATGTAGCCTAAAAAATAAAAAATAAAAAAGATCGTGTAGCCGAGATGTTTCCAAGCTGTTTCATGGTTTAGAAAAGCATTTAAAGTTACTTCTAAGAAACCCACAAACAAAAACTAAAGTTTATATATATATATATATTAAAATATGTTTAGAAAATAAACATATTGAACTAAAATTTAGTTAAATCAAGTTGAGTAAATTTCTTTGCTGCCATATTTTCAGAACAAAAAAAACAAGCCTAGAAGTTACCTACAATGAGAACTTAACACATTTGTTCCTTTTTAGACCGAAGTGGTTTCCCTGGTAACGTGAAGATGAAACTGAGGGCTACGCTCCAGGTGTGAGTATCAAAGATGGCCTGAGACTGACAGTTTCCAAGAATCTGAATTTTGTACATATATCATTTCTCAACAGAATGACCACACTCACGCTGAAAAAAAACTTGAATATTTTCTACACAAAGGTTGTAATAAGTTAAGTATTTGCACTGTGAAAAAAAATAAAGCCTAACCTTTGAAACGGCTACAAGACGTACTCTTGATTTGAAAGGAGTAGGGAAGGCAACAGAAAAAACACAGCTGTTCACTTTACAAACGTAATTTTCTTTAACAGGATCAGCTGGCAACTCCGCTGACAAGAAAAAAAAAATACACTCCTCTTAAAATTCTCATTTATTGCAATGTAACATGAATATTCCTTTAAACTGTTCCTGTTCTTCGATACATTTAAACCATTATTTCTTTAATACTTTATTCTTTAAAGGCTATCTAATAATCTGCCACAATATAGCATATTATATGAGGATGGGAGTTGGAAAGTTTTAAACATTAAGATAGATACTCTGCCTTCAAAAGTTTTTCACTACCCCCAGCCCCAGGGGGATGAACAGAAACATGGGTGAAGGGAGACAGCGGTCGGTGTAAGCTATAAAAACAATCATTTATAATTTGTCAAGGGGTCACGAGTGTAGGAGCGGGTGGAGGAAGGGAAAAAAGGAGTTGATACCAAGAGTTCATATAGAAAGTAAATGTTTTGAAAATGATGATGCAGCATATGTACAAATATATTGATACAACTGATCTATGGAATGTTATAAAAGCTGTAAGAGCCCCCATTAAAATGAATTTTTTTTACATTTTTCACTCGTAAGAGACAATAGGATATAAAAAATATAAATTAAAAAAACAAACAAACTAAAAACACCGCTGCCACCACCACTGCCATCAGTCAATTCTAACTCATAGCAACCCTGTAAGACAGACCCTCGGGTTTATCAGTCCGTCAATCTTGACAGAAGTAGACTGCCTCAACTTCCTTTCGCAGAGCAGCTGATGGGTTTAAAGCACCAACCTTTGGGCTAGCAGCCCAGGGCTCCTTATGACTAAATGGGAGTATAAAAGTAAGCTGCACGTATGCTGCCGGGGAGCATTGGAATTACAGTAATATTCAACTGAATGGCATTCCATCAAAATACACTGTACTAAATAAAACAAACTCACTTCCACCTAGAGGATGCTGACTCATAGCAACCCTATAAGATAGATACTGCGCATGTGCGTTTTTGAGACTAACTCTTTACAAGAATAGAAAGCCTCCTCTTTCCCACCCCACCCCCAAATACACAGTACTAGGCACTTACCCACCTGCTTCTTGCCTTTCAGAAAGGGCACACTTAAATGGAGAAAACATACAAAGACTTAAAAAAAATTCTTATGTGCAAACAGCAGTTTGTTTTTTTTTCTTTCTTTTTTAAATTTTTTTTTGAGAGAGTGAGACAGTGAATGAGGCAGTGAGTGAGAGTGAGACAGGGAGTGAGTGAATGAGGCAGTGAGTGAGTGAGAGTGAGACAGGGAGTGAGTGAGTGAGGCAGTGAGTGAGAGTGAGACAGGGAGTGAGTGAGACAGTGAGAGAGTGAGACAACGAGCAAGTGAATCAGTGAGGAGTGAGTCAATGAGCTAGTGAGGCAGTGAGCAAGTGAGACAGTGAGAGTGAGCTAATGAGATAGTGAAGCAGTGAGTGAGTGAGAGAGTGAGGCAGTGAGTGAGTGAGTGAGTGAGACAGAGAGCAAGTGAGTCAGTGAGCGAGTGAGACACGGAGTGACTGAGATAGTGAGTGAGTGAGTCATTGAGTGAGGCAGTGAGTGAGAGAGAGAGACAGTGAGTGAGAGAGAGAGACAGTGAGTGAGAATGAGACAGTGAAAGAGTGAGAGTGTGTCAGTGAATGAGAGTGAGACAGGGAGTGAGTGAGAATGAGACAGTGAGAGAGTGAGAGTATGTCAGTGAATGAGAGTGAGACAGTGAGCGAGTGAGACAGTGAGGCAGTGAGTGAGACACGGAGTGACTGAGACAGTGAGTGAGTGGGTCATTGAGTGAGGCAGTGAGTGAGAGAGAGAGACAGTGAGTGAGAATGAGACAGTGAGAGAGTGAGAGTGTGTCAGTGAATGAGAGTGAGACAGGGAGTGAGTGAGAATGAGACAGTGAGAGAGTGAGA
>NW_022111361.1:794913-797390 GCF_000313985.2 Echinops telfairi | reverse complement strand
AGTGAATGAGAGTGAGACAGGGAGTGAGTGAGAATGAGACAGTGAGAGAGTGAGAGTGTGTCAGTGAATGAGAGTGAGACAGGGAGTGAGTGAGACAGTGAGGGACTGAGACAGTGAGCGAGTGAGACAGTGAGGCAGTGAGTGAGACAGTGAAAGAGTGAGGCAATGAGCAAGTGAATCAGTGAGCGAGTGAGGCAGTGAGTGAGGCAGTGAGCGAGTGAAGCAGTGAGTAAGAGAGGGAGACAGGGAAACAGTGAGTGAGTGAGGAGAGGCAGTGAGTGAGTGAGAGAGGGAGAGAGTGAGACAGTGAGTAAGTGAGGAGAGACAGTGAGCAAGTGAGACAGTGAGAGAGTGAGAGAAACAGTGAGTGAGTGAGAGAGTGAGAGAGTGAGAGAAACAGTGAGAGTCTTTTTTTTTAACAAAATCCATGCATTAAAGCATATGTATTTTATTAAAAAGTTGTAAAAGGGAGAGGGGGAAAAACCACTGAAAATCATTTAAATTCTCATTTTATTATATTTTAAATATTCAGTAACTTTCATTGCCATTGATTCCACTCTGACTGACTGCAACCCTATAAGATAGAGTACAACTGCCCTTTTTGGTATATGAAGCTGTACATATTTACTGAAGCACAGAGCCTCATCTTTCTCCCTTGGAGTAGCTAGTAGGTTTGAACTGCTGACCTTGTGGTTGGCAGCCCAAATCATTAGCGCTCCTTGTTTTAAATACTCACAGCTATGGAGTCCATTGCAACTCATCGTGATCCTCTAATAATCTGACTTGTGGGGTCGTTATGATTTTTAAACACAGTTCTTAAAATTTTAATCTGTTTTCCTAAGCAATTAAACAACAACAATTAGATGAGGGCCGGCGTATTAACTAACAATATCATGATGAAATGTTTTGTGAAGTACTGTGAACTAAGACATGGTAACATATAAAGAAAGGATCATACTTATCACTCCCTTTAGCTATAAAACATGCTACTGTGGATAGCAAGTTTTGATCATTATAATCAGTATGGCCAGAAAATACTTTAAAGTGTAGTCATCCTTCCAACACTGAAACGACAAATTCTACAATCTTCAGTTTTCAACTGCATACTTAAACCATTTTAATCAGTAAGTATGGTAGTTGGAATCATTTTTGGTTGAGAGAAAAAGCCCTGGTCACCTGCCTTTCTCAAGATGACAGCCTAGGGACCCTCTGTGTCTTACAGGATTGCTTGTGTCAGAGGTGATTTTCATTCTGCAAGTTTATAGCAGCCCCAGAGTCATCTCCAGGCTGCGCACAAGGATAGTCTGTTCTTTGGTAACTAAGTTCACAACTTAAAACAGTGTGTTCAACTTCTTGGAACTCACTCTAGGCACCTGGTGGTACAGTGGGTTAAGCAAGGGCTGCTGATCAGAAAAAGTCTGCAATTCAAACCCACCGTCCACTCCTCCAGAGAAAGACGAGGTAGCTTACATCTGTAATGCTTTACAGCCTCCGAGACCCTAGGCACCACGTCTACTGTGTCCTACAGGATCTTACAGGGTTGCTATGAGTCAGAATCATCTAGATGGCAGTGGGCTTGGTTTAAAAAAAAATGTATTTAGGGCAAGAATGAGTCTAAACCAACAAAAGCCTACTGCTATCAAGAGACCCTATAGAACCCATAGGGTTTCCAAGGTTAATTTTAACCATTAAAATTGGTGTTCTTTTAATAAATTGTAAAGTTTTTTAAATAAAAACGATTTAAAATATAACACCTTCTAATAATGTGCTCAACTATAAGGGTCCTCTTTTACACAAAACAAGCTGTTCCAGAAGAAGTAGAGAGCATAGGGAATTGCAGTCGTCTATTTGCTGACCCATTTCTCCCATTAGAGTGAATTTTTTGCTATCTTTTATTTCTATTCCCAAATGCTTCCACTGTCTCCCAGTGGCTCTCGGTGTTGAACGTTTAATCATATCAGAGATTTCTGTTAGACGTGCAGTCGCTCATAACTGTCACACGAGTAGCTGTCGATAGAACTACAGAAAGATCCTTCAAACCCACATGGTCTGCCATTCCCGTGTTTTCCCCAGTAGCTCTCGGACTGGTTCAACATGACTACAGAGTACAGCTTGCACACAGTACAATAGGAGCAAGGCTACCAAATTACCACGCAATATACCTATCATGTTTTCAGTGGCCAGAGTCCAAAAATCTAAAGTGGAGGCTAACGTGGCTTTCTTTTCGCAGGAACCCTGATCCCGGTTTGACTTGTTATGGGAAAGATGGATAAAACTGGCACTTCCCGCCAAGACTGGTTGCAACAGGCGGCCGGGGATGGCGTGCTCGGTTACACCCAAGATCAAGAGACAAAGAAACCGTAGCCTCCGGATTAAGCAGCAAAGCGGAAACCCGGTGCTCTGGCTCATTCTTCTGCCCGAAGCAGCAGACAGCAGGGTGTCGTGACGCGGCCTCCGCCACACGGTGACCCGAAGGT
>NW_022111361.1:785460-794509 GCF_000313985.2 Echinops telfairi | reverse complement strand
GGCCGGGGCGCAGAGGTCATGGCGCCAATGACAGCGGCGCGGCCGAATGAATGGGAGCGAGCGAGCCGCGCGGGACCCACTGAAGGGGCCGGGCTTGTGCGCATCGCGCCACGGAGCTCACCCGAGCTGGGACCAGGGGGTGCCCGGGATGGTAGGAGCGCGCCGAGCGACAGAATGGGGTCGCCTCGCAGCGTTTGCAGGAGGCCGGGGCGTCCCACGTGGAGGTGCAGGGCAGTGCCCTGGGGAAAAGTGGTAGCTCTTGAGGTTTGAAAACGAAGCTGTAAGGAGCAGAGTTCAATAGAAACCCAAGCGTGTTCGGTTTGTCTCCAGGGAGTAGGGACAAAGGTAAAGCTTACAAGTCCCCAGTTAGAGGGGGCTTCAGAGGATGGAACTTACCTGGAGCTTTAGAGGAACCAAGGCTCAAGGTGGCCTAGGTTTTCCTGGATCAGCACTTGCTTAATTGACAGAAAGAGCATAGCATTACCTGATTCGGGGGTTAGAAGGAGAAAAGATAGAAGGAAGTCGGGGGCGGGAGACTTGGGGTCATCTTTAATTTGAGCTGAATCTCAGCAAAAAACGATATCTCTCCTTAACTGCCTTCCACACTTTAGACTCAATCTCCCATTTCAGTCCATGTAGTACCTGTAAGTGGACCCCTTTTTTAAAAAAGAAAAACGATGCTATGAGTTCTGTTCTTTGTCCTGATGGGAGTCTCAGTGTGTGATGCGCTAGGCCCGTCTGGTGAAGATGACTGCACAAAATCTATGGACCCAGGAGGCTCCTCACTGACGTCTCCAGTTGTATTGGTGCTGATCTTTCCCCTTTTATTCTTGTTAGTTTGGGGTTTATTTGAACTTAAGATGCCTATTTCCATCCAATGTGGTGCACTGCACATGTTCAAGTACCTGTCAAACGCCAGGTTCAGCTTTGAAATGGGAGAATCTAAATCTGAAAATACTGCTGCACAATCATTAGGAACCTTTATTAAATGAAGATGTCAAAATGTCAAGCTATTGTTTCTCCACGCAGCATCTGCCTAGGCCTATAGGTGTCTGACCGCAGTGTTTCCATCTGTTTAACCCTTCTCCAAATAATTCTGTACCTTGTGATTTTTACCATATCAGAACAGTAATTTTGGCATCCCCAGACACCCACAGTCTTCCTTTTTAAATGTTCTTTGAGTTTGAGGAACAAAAAGAAATCTAAAGAGGCAAAATCAGGTGTAGGATAAAGGGGGTTAAGACTTGCCAATGAACTTCTCATAGGACAGTCCTTGCTACCCTTGAAGAACAAGCTAGTGAATTGTGCTGGGAAGTGGGGCAGGGGGGAATCCTCAGGACAATTTTCCTGGCCTTTTCCTCCCGATGCAGTTTTCAGTTTTCTTAAAATTATTCCATACTAGGTGCCTATGGTTTGTGTCAAGTTTACCACTTTGGAATTCCAAAAACTGTCACCATGACCTTTTGAGTTGCCTTTTTGCCTTGATTTCATCTTTGAGGTCTTTCCACCCTCCTCAAAAACAAAGACAATCACTGTGGTTGCACCACTTCAGACTCAGAGTGACCCTGTCTGAAGGGGAGAACTGCTTCCAGACTGTAGATCTTCAAGGGAGTAGAAAGGCTCACCTTTCTCTTTTGAACTGCTGACTTTGTGGTTAGCGGCCCATTGTTAACCCACTACCACAAGGGCTCCCTGAAGTCATCCCAAACATCCTTAAAATGCTGTATCCATCCGAACACATGTTTTATGTAGGACAGCCATTCCCATAAACTTGTGGCAAAGCTTCAATGACTTGGGAAGCGCCTTGAGTTTTGTGAAGAATTTGATGTTAGCCTGACCTCAAAGTCATTTTCCCTCCAGGGCACAAATGTGTATCCTTTCATCTGTTTCTTTAAAGGCAGCCTAATGAGACTAAGACATATTACCGAGAGATCTAATCTGCAGCCATCCACTGATCACAGTTTCTTGCTTCAACACATGAATAAACTTGCACATATATGAACAGATAGCAACACTTTTTCACTTAGGGTCATGCAAATGTCTACTTTGTACCAACGTTGGTGCATATCATTTAAAGCAGACATTTGGAGGGAGGGTGGCAGCTGGTTACTGGACAGACTAGCTATCCTTAGGGGTGATGTGAGTTTTCATCCTGGCTTCCCTTCAATAAAGCGAGTCACACACTAGAGTGAGTGCCATATATTTTTCTGGTTTCCCAATGCATATGAAAGTTATGCTTACACTGTGCACATGCAAATAGCATTATGAAATGGTATCATATTACGAGGCTTATCAAGTTGTGACACAGGGACATGTACTTAGCCCACGCTGTTGGCAAAATGGCATTGAAGAGACTTGCTTGACGGAGGGTAACCATAATCTTCAATGGCTAAAAAACATGCAGCACTGATGAAGCACTGTCAGGCCTGTAACCTGTTTAGAATGTGAAACATCCCTGAAGAAAGGATGTAGGGAGACGAGAGGGTGCAAAGGGTGTCAGAGAAAGGTAGGCTCGACTCAGACCCGCTTCAGCCCACCGTGTGATGCCACTAGACCCTTTCCTTCCTTCGACGCTCCTTTTCTTGATTGCATGCACACGCTGCATCGTCTTTCTCAGTGCAGGAATACATACCGATGACTTCCTTGTCTGCCGCAGTGACCGCACAGAGAGATCTTAATGGCGAGCCCACCCTAATGGACTTCTGTTTGTGTGTCAGTGATTTTTCATGATAAATCCGCCCAGGTGGCCATCTCGTGGCTGCGTCTGACGTGTGTGCTTTGTTACTTGGAGCCTCTCGAGGCCTTTTCCGTCTAGTCCTTGGGGAAGAAAAGGAACAACCACATACCCACACTGGCATCTCCTCTGAGAGGGTAACGAACCTTGTCCTAGAACAGAACCAGTGTGTGTCTCTGATTGTGCCAGATCACCTGTCAACGCTGCCCTTTTGATTCTGACCCAGCATTTTGGGAGGCAAGGTGGACAGTGATGGTCACAGGTTCTTGGAAATATGGCCATTGTTTTTGCTGATCACTGTACATCCAAAAAACGAAACCCAAACCCACTGCCACCGAGTTGATGCTGACTCAAGGCGTTCCTGTAGGACAGGGTAGAAAGCCTTTTTTTGCTCCCTCAAAGTGACAGGTAGTTTAGAACTGCTGACCTTATGATTAGTGGTGTAACACAGAACCACTACACCTCCAGGGCTCCTGGCACATCATAAGTACTACAGGTTTTTTCCCCACAACTCCCGTTTAATACTCTATTGCTCTGCTGAGTGCCTGTAACCCCACTGTAGAAAACATTGCTCTAGCTATGTTTCTGAAAGTAGATGATAACACCCCTTGGGGGTCCCTGGAATGATCCAGACTAAAAAAAAACTTACTGTCATCAAATGGATTCCAACTCTTGGTGACCCTGTAAGGACAGGCTAGAACTGTCCCTGTTGATTTCAGAGAGAGTACCTTTTTTCCCCAAATCATTTTAAATCTTAATAACATTTCATATATCAAATGTATCAAACATATTTGTACATATGTTACCATCATTATTTCTAAAACATCTTCTACTTGAGCCCTTGGTATAAGCTCCTCTTTTCCCCCACCCTCATGAATCCTTGATCAATTATATATTGTTATTATTATTTCATTTCTTACACTTTTCGTTTGTCTCCCTTTACCCAACATTTCTGTTATTTGTCCCCTTCGGGGCGGGGGGAAGGGCTATGTATTCAACCTTGTGTTGGGTTCCCCCTTTCTCCCCCCAACCATCCCCCTACCCTCATGATCTCTCTACTCCCATTACTGTCCCTGAGAGTTTTATCTGTCCTGAATTCCATGTGTTGAGAGCTCCTATCTGTAGCAATGTGTGTTCTCCAGTCTAGCCAGATTTGTAAGATAAAACTGGGTCATGGTAGTGGGGGGGAGAGCGGGAAGCATGCAGGAACTAGAAGAATGATGTGTGATTCGTTGGCACTATCCTACACCTTGCTTGAATCATCCCTTCTTTATAGCTGTTCTGTGAGGGGATATCCAATTGTCTACAGGTGGAGTTTGGGTCTGCACTCCAATCCCCCTCATTCATCAATTTAGTTGTTTTGGATCTTTTGATACCTGATCCCGTCGACACCATGATCACACAGGCTGGTGTGCTTCTTCCATGTGGGCTTATTTGTTTCCCTGTTGGATGGCTGCTTTTTTAACTTCAACCCTTTAAGACCCCAGATGCTACATCTTTTGATAGCTGAGCACCATCTGCTTTCTTCACCACATTTGCTTATGTACCCATTTTTGTCTTAAGCAATCGTGTCAGGAAAGTGAGTCTCCAGGTTATCAGAACAAAGTGTTCTTGTGTGAAAGGAGGCTTTGAGTAGAGGCCCAAAATCCTTCTGCTATCTTAATGCTTAATGTATAAATATATGTACATTGGCCTCTATCCCTTTCATTATAAATTAATATATTTACATATGTACATGCCTATAGCTATACTTCTATAAATAGCATTTGCCTCCTATTTTTTCCCTCTATTTCCTTTCATCTTTCTCCTATCCCACTCTCATGCTCACCCTCCATTTGGCTCTCAGAAATTCCTCTCGGATACATTGCTCTTTATCAAACCCCACCCGGCATTATACAACCTCACCATCAAGTTTAGGTTTCTTGTTGTTCCCTTATCTCTAAGTTTGTTGGCTCCCCGCTCCCCCTCGCAAAGCCCCCACCCCCCACCCCAACCAATGGTTCTGTTGTTTTCTCCTCAGAATTGTTCGTCCTCCCTATCTTCTATAGATAGACATAGGATGAAGTAGCTCTTTTTATTGTTGTTCAAATCCACTTTTATTTAAAGTACTTAGCAAATTTGGTAGCAGTATGAACTCTTTAACTATGACCACTGGGTACATTAGGCATGAGTTTTTGGTTTGTTGTGGGTTTAGGCACATGCACTTTCCTAGGACTCCAACCAATTATATTTCATCACCAACTGGCAAAACTCTGTAAGTGGCTCTTATCTACCATCTACTCTCTATGTTGTTGTTGTTGCTAATTAGGTGCCACCAAGTCCATTCTGACTCAGTGACTTTATGGGCGACAGAATGAAACACTGCCCCCTCCTGTGCCATCTCACGATTGCTTTTATGCCTGAGCCCTTTGCTGCAGCACTGTGCCAACCCATTTTGTTGAGGGTCTTCCTCTTTTTGCTGCCCCTCTGCTTTACCCAGCATGATGTCCTTCTCCAGGGACTGCTCTCTCCTGGCAGCATGTGCAAATGCATGAGGCGAAGTCTCGCCATCCTTGCCTCTAGGGAACATTCTGACTATATGCTCCCAAGACAGATTTGTTTATTCTTTTGGCAGTATATGGTATTTTCACTATTTTTGTCAGCATATTCATAGAAAAGGAATATATGGAATAAGATTGAAAAAATAAATAAAATCCAGAAATTTCAAAACATCCTTTTCACATTATTAAGAATATACAGCGTATATTTAAGACATCTCTATTTAATCCTCCAGGGAACAAGGTGGGCTATTTGATGCCTGTAGTTTCTTGTTTTTATTTACTGCTAATTAGAGCTCAGAGATCTTTAGCCTTTAAAATCACAGATGATTATTTTCTTTAATGAGATTTTTCTTCTACAGTAGCTTCAGATACTGTGTGTATATGCACTGCCTTACAGTCAGTGCACACCCTGCAGCAGATCTGAGGATTGGCTTCTTTAAGCTATTACTGGACAGCAAGGGATAGGAGGCCTTCCTGTTCAAGGCAAAATATTCAGTGAATCTTGAAACCTCACAGGGTCTGGTATTCCGCAGTTGTTCTCTGAGACTGTAACTCTTTATGGGAACAGAGAAACCTTGTCTTTCTCCCGAGGACAGTCCCGAGGGGCTGCAAATGCAGATACCCACCTTTTAATCTTGGGCTGTGGGCTATAGTACAAAGGTTTTTCATTACCAGGGAGGCACCTGTAAGGTAATATAGAGTTGGCTCTTATCTGACAAATCAAACGGGTTCAAGAGGGTACGCTCTACAAGGAGAAAATTTGTATACAAAAGGGAGAGCCGAAGTGGAGGCACAGGGGTCCCTGCAGTATAGATACTCCAGGGCCTCGTACTTTATTCAAGACAGGTTTAAATACATTCCCTGCACATAGCCTGCAACACATGACAGGTTTTACATAAAGGGGCCGTTTACAATTGTTTGAGGAGAGGACAAGCTTGGGAACATGAAGTAACCGATAAGCGTGTGGACTTGCTTCTGCAGCCTTGCCAGGGAACATGAGACAACGTGTCCATTCTATCGCAGGCGGAGAGACAGGCCAGCCATTGCTTCATCAGCTCCCATGGCTGAGCCATCAGCATTCTCCCATGGGCCATGAACCATGGAAGGTGGTGGTCCTGTCCCGTTTGCCTAAGGAGCAAACAGCTTTACCCTCACATCTCCCTCCCCCTTTTTCATTTTGTAAGCAGAGTCTAATTTATATGGGTCATAGCCACTTGATTGTACAATACCACAGTCAAAAACACTTCAATCATAATATCAATGAGGATCCAAATAATAAGAAAATGCGTAAGAAAAATTCAAACCATGTGTTAGTCTGGGTTGACTAGAGAAACAAGTTAATGAGCATTCATGTGTTTAAGAGAGTTTTATATAAAAGAGCAACTATATATTGAGAAAACATCCCAGATCTAGTCCATAAGTCCGGTATTAGCCCATATGCCCAATGCTAGTCCATAGTTCCTCTTTAGACTCACACAGCACATGCAATGATGCCGAATGCAGGAAGCAGGAAGATCACAGGCCAGTGGGTAGAAAGTCTTGTGGATCCAATGGCGGTGGAGGCATCTCAATGCTGGCGTGTGTCTCCACGTGTCTCATCCAACTCTCTGAGTGTCTCAACAGCAGGAAAGGGAAGGTAGAGAGAGTGTGTGTGTCCCTCAGGAGAAGGCCATGTCCCCACAGAGGTCTCATTGGCTGTGACCTGATTAACATGCTAGACTCTACCCCTTCGTTCAAGTTGACAGATTATTAACTGCCACAAAGCGTCAAATGAGAAATATTTTCTTAAATAGGTTTTCTTTTTACTTAAATTATTTTTTTCCTAACCCAAGAAATATTTTCAATCATAGGTTGGCCAACCATACTATTTTGCTGATAATTTTTGTGTTCCCACTGTATACTTGGTGTTTACAATTTTAGCTTCAATACCTTTTTCCTTCAACATATTTGGATCACGCCCACTGGTGTGCTTCTTCCATGTAGACTTAGTTGCTTCCATGCTAGATGGCTGCTTGTTTGAATACAAGCCATTAAGACCCCAGACACTATGCTGATTGATAGCCCTGCACCACCTGCTGTCTTCACCACATTCGCATATGCACTCTTCTCTTCAGCGATCATTTCAAGAAGGTAGCAAGCAAGGCCATGTTATCAGAACAAACCAAGCAACTTGTGCCTCCAAATTCTCCCATGTAAGAAACCATAGGCTGCGTAGCTAAGGGCAATTTCCACAACCCTGCTGCTCAGGTCCAATAGATGGATACAAAAGACAAGGTTGGAGAGGGGCCAGCCCCACACTCATAGCATGCCATCAATTTCGTAGTGTGAGCCCAGCCAGAAGGTTCTATATGATTCCAAATACCATTATGTACATAATCGCACAATGTTACATTTACATCCTCACAATAGTTTGTCCAAACTTTCCCATGGGGGGCCCCAATCAATAATAGTGACAAAATTATTAGCAATAATTTTCCCATGTGGCCCATGACTGCGTAACCAATGCTACTTTTGTACAGTTTTACGATATGTGAGAAATTCACAAAATCCATTATCCTCCTTGCCAAGTTGTTTAGTATTATTTTCATATTCAGCAAAGTCATTCCTGCTAAGGAGAAAAATCTCCTATCTGTCCGACCAACAGACAACTAAGACACCCACAGTTGGCATTTTGGCTTGAAGACAAACTTTTGCAGATCCTGCACACAATGGATACGAGTCATAACCTAAAGTAAAGCTCAAGGCAAAAATCCCACTGTCATCAAATCCCTGTCCCACCTCATCAATGCCAACCCTCTAGGTCGGAATAGAGCTGCTCTGCAGGGTTTGCGAGGCGGTGAGTCTTTACAGAAGCTTCTTTCTCCCAGGGAGCAGTCGGTAGGTTCTAACCATGGATGTGCAGTTAGCAGCCCCGGTTCAGCCCACTGTACCCGATGGCTCCTTCCGTGCCTTTTAGAATAGTTAAGTTTGTCATTTAAAAAATAACTGCATCCTCTAAGTTCTTTTATGCCAGCAGTCTACGTATTTGGGGCCCCATGCATGCCATCTTCCCTGGTGCATAATTTTTGGACTTAATATTCGTCATCACCATCTATGAATCTTTGAGAAGTGTCTGTTCTTTCACTCACTAATTAATGTCAAATTGTGCTGTTGAGAGTTTTTTTGTTTTTATTGCTACTTCTATGGGAGTGTCATTTCCAAGAGGGAGGGGGAAAAATGAGGAGCTGATACCAAGGGCTCAAGCAGAAAGCTAATGTTTTGAGAAGGATGATGGCAACAAATGTACAAATGTGCTTGACACAATGAATGGATGTATGGATTGTGATGAGTTGTACGAGCCCCCAATAAAGTGATTAAAAAACAAAACAAAAAGAAGTATCATTTCTAAGGATATTTTAGGAACAGTAATTTAAAATAGTCAATGTTTATACAAATGTGAATTATTTAACATTGAAATCTGTTTACTGACTGAACTGGTCTTCTTGGGAGTGTGATCATTCTTTATTTTAAACCAACTGAATAATTTTTTAAATGCAAACAATACTAATCTATAACCTGTCTTATTTAAATGGAAAAAATTGGAATTTATTTTTTATTTTTGGAATATGTTACTCCACTCTCTCCTCTTCTTCATAGTTTCTGCTGAGCATATTCTTATCTGGGAACCCTTATATGTGATAGTGGAGCTCACCTAGCTGGGTGTGGTGCAGGCGTAAATGCCCTAGGCTAAGGGGAGTGGTCTGGAGGCCAGCAGTGGAGTGTGAGAGAACAGGAA
>NW_022111361.1:773627-784988 GCF_000313985.2 Echinops telfairi | reverse complement strand
GGGGGTATATATAGAGAAGAGAGGGAAACAAAAGTAGCAATGTAGCTGAGCCCCAATCCCTGCTCACTGAGCTGCAAGGGTTTAGTCCCTGCCCTGTGGTGGCAGCAAACTGTGGCTGTGTTGAGAAGAAGCCCCATAGAGAAGAGAGGGAAAGAAAAGTAACAATGTAGTTGAACCTCGATCCCTGCCTGTGGGGCTGCAAGGGTTTAGTCCCTGCCCAGAGGCGGGGCAGTGGCAAACTGTAGCTGTGTTGAGATTAAGCCCCCCTTACCAGGCTCCAAATGGTCCCGGCTCTGGCAGAGGCAGTGGTGGGCCTAAGGTCATGCCCTAGCTGGCCTCCACTGTGGTATGCCAAAAGCCCCCAGGCCCTCAAACCCTTGTGGGTCTCTGCCTACTTAACTTTATGATGTTCCTCCTGCGTTCCAGCAGTGTTGAATTTCCCTCTAAGCAACTCTCCTGGGCTGAATTCTTCAGAGTTCCTCTAGTATGTTTGCCATCTTCCCGGAAGTCCCTCCTTTTTTCTTATCTATATTTTCTGGAGTGACAGGTATTGCTTTTCTAATTGGGGAAAGAAAAGTAGTTTTGTGTTTGTTTTTTATTTTTATTTTTTTTATTTTTTTGTGTGTTTGTTTTTTAAAACTATGCTTTTCTGACATTTACAATCTACTTATAAGCAAACAAGTAAAAGATAAAAGAGTATAATCATTATGAATCAGGAGGGTGGGGGTGGTTTATTATCAGGGCAGTGTTATACACCGCAGCATTCAGGCATATTTTTCTAATGAATGGTTCATTTTATTTTATAGATGCCCTATTTTAACCTTGTGAAGAGCTTAACATCTACCTTTACAAACGTGTACAGGATATCACGGTAAGTTTTTGAACCATATTCAACTGCTAACATGTTTAATCATGTTGCTAGCAAATTTTTATTCTAAATAACCAGTTCAGAACATTTAGCACATTGGTTAACTGCATGCTTGTATCTGAGCTCTACCTTTTCAAAACTCAGGGTTATAATAAGATCTAAACTTACCCCAGAACCAACGTGTAGTTTTCCTTTAATTTTTTGGCTTCTCACAGTTCTGGTGATAGAAAGGATGTATGGATGTACTATTTCGCAAGAACAGAATCCTGTATGTTTTCCTAAATTATAATCTTTCGGATCCATGCTTGGTTTCCAGTATGTGATTATAAGCTTCCGTCCATCTGACTACCACAGATAAGGCGGTATACGGGGAGCTTCAAAAAGTTCATGGACATGTTTCCATGCTTTTAATTCCATTTTCCCACAAACTTAAGAAGGCCGCCTTGTGTGTATGTCTGCTTAGAAGTGAAGCTACCTCCCTTGATCAAAGAGCACTCAGCATGTGCTTTGGCTGGCCCAGGTCTCATCACGCGACGTCAGCAGCGTGCTGTTGCAGCAAAACGCAGAGTGGTGAGCAATACGCCGACCCTGTCAAACTTGGCTGGAGAGACTTGAAAGGTCTGTATGAGGACATTAGGAAGGTAAGCTCTTGGATGCTGCTGCTCCATCAGGTTGACTTTTAGAATTTTGGGAAACTCATGCAAATACCCAGAAAAGCTTGAAGTCCTTACAAACTTGACTTGTATCTGTCTGGTTTTAATGTTTCTTGAGCATCAACTGTGTACACCTCAGTGCCGGGCAATGTCCAGGCATGCTCTCAGGCGGAAAAGCCTCTTGCAGGGTTGGGAAACTGAGAAGATGCTACTGGCAGTACATGATTGGGAAACAAGTTTCCTCACCCGTCCTCTCACTTCCGGCTCCTCCTCCAAGCTTACTGAACCTTGAAGCCTCTCAGCCATCCCCACCCTCTTCTGGTCTCAGTGCCAGGAGCCCCAAAGTCTGCTCTTTGTCCCCAAACTTCACATGGGTTCTGAAGTGTTTGCATCTCCTTGTCAGCTCTCTGATTTCTCCCCATGCTTTATCTTCTCCGGGAGACATCACCACCTGTTTGGGAGACAAACAAGCGCGTAAGTCCGTAAAGACAAGGTCGGGGGCCATGGCTCACCTCCTCGGGCTTCTCTCTGGGGAAAGAGTCCAACTCCACAGCTGACCAAGGCTCTTCCTGTGAGGCAGAGGTCAGACATGCAAGCATCCCTCCTGCAGTGCTCTACCTCTCTGCTGGGCTGAATCCTTCACTGACAGCGCTGATGAGGCTTATGAGGGAAGTTAGCAGGCGACCAGTCAGGATCAGAAAGCATTAAGGTGTCCGCAGCAGCACCTCTTCTCATCCCTGCCAGCGGCCATGTGTCTCCTGGCCTCTGCCCTGCGTTGGCAAGTGTTGCAACAATCAACTGGCACTGATAAATGCCCAAAGGCACCCCACTCTACAAGCCGCCTTCTGCCCAGAGGCTCAGCTTTTCTTGTTCTGTGGGCTGGGAAGCCTGCCTCTCTGGCTCAAGCTGCTGTTTCCCCTGCTTCTCCTGCTAAAGGCCGGGAACTCGGCAGTGCTCTGGGCCCAGGGCTCCCCACTCCCGGTGGTCATGAGACTCTGTGCATGCTTCTGCCATGGCTCACCAGATGCCAAGTGGATCAGCCAAGCCAACCCTTCCCCCCTCTCTCTCAGGTTGCACATACTCCTAATTCATTTCCCGAGGAGCCCTGGCTGGCAGCATCATGGTTATGCATTGGGCTACTAGCCAAAAGGTCAGCAGCTCGAAACCACTAGCCACTCCTCGGGAGAAAGATGGGGCTTTCTGCTCCCGTGAAGACTTACAGTCTGAGAAACTCGGGGGCAGCTCTGCCCTGTCCTACAGGGGCACTGTGAGTCGGCTCTGTGAATGAGTGATTTCACTGCCCAGCAAGCAGGCCCCCTCCACTCCTGTGCCAACATGAGTGGCAAGCTTGTCTTCACCCTCTGCCTCCCCTTCAGTTCCTGAAAAACAGCTCCATCCAGGCCTGGTCTGCTGCCCCTCCTTTATCCGCAGACCGGCCTGTTTGAGGCCCCTCCTTATATGAAGGTGCTCCAGGTTCTTTTCGATTCATTTCAAAGGGCCGCCCTTTCTCAGAATCCCCGGGCCTCTGGCTCTCCGTGCCCCTCTGCATCAGTTTCACCTGAGCCCTAGCTTCCTGTCCAGCTGCTCCTGTAACTGCTTTCTCAGGGCTGTGGTCATTTCCTGGTGCTAAGTGCCTAACCCCTTGGGGTTACACCCCTTGTCTGTGGACATTTCACACGGTGACCATTCTCTGCCCCTCATTTTTGCACTCTCAGGCTCGTTCTCAGGCCGTGCCTCAGCTTGCCTTGGAGCGTCTGTTTTACTACCTCCACCCATGCCGCCGACCAAACATGTGCCCCAAGCGAATGGGGCTTCCGAAGGTTTGGGGTGTTTTTTGAAGTACATTACCAGGTGTCCCTGGTGAGGGGCCTGACCCCCTCACCTTTCGGTTAGAGCCAAGTACACCAGCCTTTTGCACCACCCAGGAACTCCCTTCCGCCCTGAGCACTCCCAGAGGATAGCTCTCACACGAGTCTCCATGACACCCTGATAGCAGACGAGAACCGTGCTCCATTCGGGCTTTCAGTGGCTGGTGGTTTTTTAGAAGTGGATTCCCTGGCTTTTATCCCCAGGCACGTCTGGTTAGCAGGGGAGAGAATGAACCATTTACACCCTGGGTGGAACATGAGTCAGGGGCAACTCGATTGGTCAGTGAATCTTCTCTTGTAAGCCCATTTGGAGCCTTGGTGGTGTTAACTAACCACATGGATAGTTCAAAACCACCAAACACTTTTCAGGAGAAAGGTAAGATTTTCTACTCCCTCAAAGATTTATGGCCTCAGAAATCTGTAGAGTTCTACTCTGCCCTACAGGGTAGTTGTGAGCCGGATTCGACCTGATGGCAGTGTTTTTGAATGTTTTGCCTTGAAGTCCAGATACCAAAGTGCTTACTGGGCAGCTCTAAGAAATTCTAAGGACAAATAGTTCAAGTTTAATATACCTGAAATGATACTTCGCCCCCATGACTTTTTTTGTTTTTATTGCTTTCCTTGTTCGTTGACGGTACCCCCAAGAGCCTAGAAGGATTCAGGATTCCTGACTCCTCTCTCCCTCCCTGTCCACATCCACCGTGTCTCCTCGACTCCTTGGTCGGACTGACCCTCGTTTCTGTTGTCCAGGATGGAAATTCTTGCTGTCCTCTTCCCATTCCCAGGCCTGTGCCCCAAGTGCCTGCTTCTCCCTGGTAGTACCTGTTGTCATCTTGAATTGTGTTCAGTGGCAGTTACTGTGTGACTTCTCCCCACCTGGACTCTGAGCTCCTAGGAAGCAAGGAGCTGTCTGCTTATCTTTGTAACCCATACATTTATGACAGCCTTTGGCCCTGTGACAGTGTTTTTACGAAAGAATGACTGGCCTTTTGTGCAGTATTTGCCTGCGCCCGCCTGAGGGTCACCCTCGGGCCCTGCTCTTGGCACCCACTGCTTCCAGGGACACGTTTCGTCCAGTCAAGCAAGTCTTTGTGCAGCAGGTGCTCCCTCCCCATAAGGTTCACCTTCCTCTCCCCAAGTCACAGTCCCGTTTCTTTTGATCCCAAGTGTAAGCCACTCCCCACAGCGAAACGCCCTGCTTCTCCAGCCCGAGCTGACCTCTCTCTTCGCCGAACTCACGTACTTCATGTGCAAAATGTGCAGGCTGGCCCTGTGGCCCAGCTAACCACCCCAGCCGCCGCCTCAGGTCGATTGTGACGCAGAAAGCAACTCATTGTAGGGTTTCTGAGACAGTACATCTTTTGGGGAGCAGCCAGCCTCACCTTTCTCCCTAAGCCCTGTATTAGTCACTGACTGGTTTGTCTTGCCTGCTTGATTGTAAGCTTCCTCGCAATCAGGCCAACCATGTCTTCAGTAGTTTCTCGAGGGATCTTGAAATGTCTTTCGGTAAAGAAAAACCAGGCTTAGTAACCGCCACTACTGCCCCCGTGCCACAATCTTGTTGTTTTCAGAAGCCATCAAGTCGGCTCCAACTTGTGTCGTCCGAATGTACAACGCCACAAAACGGACTTGCCCAGCACCGAACTCCTAAGTGGTGTCCTGTTTGCGCCCACGGGTGCAGCCGTTGATCCATCACCTGAAGGGTCTTTCTCTTTCCACAAGCTTAACTGCCTCTAATCTGGACTTTGCCTCCAACCCAGGCCACCCAAACCTGTCTCCTGCCTCCGTGGCTCCGCACGGGCAATGGCGCTCCCGCCTGCTCGTCATCCTCTCCCCTCCACGCTTCCAAGCTGCTCCTGTGTGCACTTCTCGCCGCCGAGTCCCCGCTCGCTCGCATGGTGTTCCTTCCCTCCTGCTGTCCGTTCTCTGTGCTACCGACCGACCGCCCGCCTCTGGCGCTGATGGCAGCACCTGCTTCTCAGATTTCTGTCACCCAGTCATTGCTCAGGCATAGTCCAAAGCCCGCAGGGCAGTCCGGTCTACGGCCACACAGAATTGGAACCTTTTCCAACTGAATGTTGGATTTTCTCAATTGAGACACATCCTGTATAATCAAGTCCAAGTTTGCAAGGGTAGTGGTCTTCCATCCTGCTGACTCTCTGTGTGCCGTCGCTGATGCCATGTTGACCCAGAGACACTTTCTTTCAGGAACTGCTCATCTCTCCAGCCGAACTGAAGGAAATGTCCGAGTACTACTTTGATGGAAAAGGAAAAGCCTTTCGACCAGTTATCGTGGTGCTAATGGCCCGAGCCTGCAACAGTCATCACAACGACTCCCGGTGAGTTGTCGCCCCTGTGCCTGTGTCACTTGCCTGTTCGGGAAGTCTTCCTCCCCAGGGCTAACCTTTACCTTCTCCTTCAGTATGCACCATGTCCGCAGGGCCTTCAAAAAGTTCATAGAAAAACGGAATACAGAAATGATGGAACTTTTTGAAGCCCCCTTTCTCTGCCGCACCCCGTCCCCACCCCCACCCTGTGTAAGAGTTCCCCTGGCTAATAGTGGAGTCTGCCTGTGAGTCTGAGTCTAGCCCAGGCAGCATCCTTTTCTAGACTGTGTAAGGTCCCTTAAGAACACATTCAGCAGAAAATGACATCTTAGAAGTAAGTTCGTTTGATGGTTTTCCCTCATCACGAAGTAGTGAAGACCAGGATGTCTGTGTGTGTGTAAATTACTGTGCACACGGGGCAGTTGGTCCAAAGGTTGGTTGTTGTTAAGGGAGTAGCTGGCATCGTTTATCTAGCCCGTCCTAGACAGCCTGCCTTCCCGTGGCTTCCTGAAACAGGGGAGAGAAACTCATTCATAAAAGAGGACTGTCGAGTATTGCTTCTCAACTTCGGTGTTTTAGACACATGTACATTTCTAAAATATGAATACAAGTGCAACCTTTCGATATTAGAGGGCATCTTCAAATGAACAAGGATTTGCCCGTTACCTCCTGGGACGATTTTCACCTTCCTCTCTTTGCATGGAATCATTCCAATTGGATGCTTCTGTCCCCTGCCTTGTGAACTTCCCGCCTTTGCTTCAGCTCGTGACCCCGTTGCTGTGTCCTCATCGTCATTTTCACATCTGTAGTCTATTGACTGAGGCTCCTTTTCCTGCGAGGTGCTGTCTTAAGGAACGAGCAGGCCATTCCTCAGTACTGAATGTCAGATGAGGGGTCAGTAGGAAGGAGCGCCAGCTGCCCCTCCACAGAACCCCCGGTGCCCTGCATTGTGCACCTCTCTTTCCAGGACTGGCCGCCAGGGAACCTGAGACTGTACAAGACCGCACAACTGTTTGCAGCCAGCTTTATTAAACCACCAGCTTTTTTCAACCACCAGCAGCAGCACCTTGCCTTTACCAGGAAGGCTGAGCAGCAGAAGTGCTCCCAGTGAATCAAACTGGAAATGCACCCATGGGTCTATAGCAGGCTTTCTCCACCCCAGCACTGTGGACATTTGTGGGTGGGGGGTGACTTCTGTTATGAGCACTGCCCTGTACACTGCAGGAGTCTGAGCGTGTCGGCCTCTAGCTGCCAATGGTACCCACCTCACCAGGGCAGTGACGGCCAGAACAGGCTCCCCGACCACAGCTATCTCGGGTTACCTGCGACACAGAGTAAGCCTGTGGGGTAGACTAGCACCGGCCCACAGCGTTTCCTCGGCTCTCGATCTTGAGGGAAGCAGACGACGCCATCTTTGTCCAGGAGAGCAGCTGCTCAGGTTGAGCCGCCAGCTCTGGGTTAGCTGCCCACTCCTTAACCCACTATGCCACTGGGAGGCTTTAAAGATATTCCCAAGGATTGCTGAATGCCCCCTGGGAGACAAACATTGTCCCCGGTTGAGAGAGAACCTCTGCTCTGGAACGATTGTACATTTATATCTTTATTATTTTGTTATTTCTCAGGTTCATGGCAGCCGTTACCCTCAGGGCTGACATGGGGACAAGAGCCCTTTGTACTGCTTTCAGTTCTGTCACCTGTTATCTCCGTTTTCCTCCCTCCCATGTGCCTTCTCGACACTGTCTCTGTGAACTGCTGGCTGCGGAAAACACGGGCAATTAGAGCACAAAAGGGGTCTTGCTAGCTTAAGAAGGAAGCTCAGTACTGCCTTCTCTGGGGGATGTTGGTGCTGTACTCCTTTCTCTGCAGTACAGAGTGCAGAGCAGGGCTTTCGGCAAGCCCCTGTGCTGCGACAGTGTCTGCTGTGGGTCGTGAGAAGCCATCACAGCCTGCATGGGGTGGTCCATTGCCCTAGCAATCCGACTCTCCAAGGCCCAGCGTCTTGAGAGTACTTGCTGCCCTGGGGCCCTTGTGAACCAGGCTTTGAATGGGCTAAACATCTAGTTGCTACTTCCTTGCCACTTAAAGCAAGAACAGTTGGGTCATTTGTGAATTTGGTTGCAGAAAGGCTTATTAGCGTGGTTTGACACAGGGTGCCAAGGGTTAAGGAGCAGGACCACACAGTCTCTCCATTTCCAGTTGTTGCCATCAGGTGTGGCCTGTGGCCTAGTGGCTCACAGGTCCTGTTTCTAAATTCCATGGGTTTCTTCGTTGGGGAGGCAAAATTGAAAATCTCCTGTCTCTTTGGCATACTGTACCAGCTTCTATGAGGCGGCTTCAAGGAGCGCTGGTGTTGGGGCAGTTGACATCGTGATCTGCCCAGCCCCGCTCCGCGATGAGAGACCTGGCAGTCTGTATCCAGGACGGAAGACAGCCAGGAAGACCCCAGGGAGCTCTTCTGCGCTGTCCTGGGGGGTCCCTGGGAGTCAGAGTCAGCTTAAAGGCACTCAGCCGTAACAGTGACAACATGATGATTACTGTGCCACTATGTTAGGCTGGGTACATTAGAGAGACAAATCCACAGAGATGCATATGTATAAGAGAGTTTTATAGAAAGGGCAAGTGTACATTAAGAAAGCATCCCAACCCAGTGCTGGCCAAGCCCAGAAGTCCAACATTATTAGCCCATATGCCTGACACCAACTACAAAGTTCTCTTCAATCTCACAAAACACACACTATGACGCCGACTGCAGGAGGAAAGTCGAGTCAGAGAACGTGTAAGCATCTCAGCGCTGGCAGGGTCTCCACGCAGCTGCTCCAGCACCCAGGGCTGCATCGGGGTAGGTCCATGTGGCTTCTCCCCATGGATGTCTCGCAGGAAGTCAGCTTTGCCAGCTGAAGCTGGGAACTGGCTAAGGCAGTTGCACCCTGGTCCGACCCTCAGAGAGCAAGAGACCCGAGAACTAGAAAGGCGAGGCTCATCGAGCCATTTATCCCTCCGCCCTTCAATTAATCCCACATGTGTTTAACAGCCAGGTTGGCACAATAAACCTTAACTATATCAGCAACATTTATCTTAAGAAGTAGAGAGCAGGAGATAGTCTTGTGTTTGTGTTTTTTTTATTTTTCCTTTATCATTTTCAGTTGTCCATTAAATGTTTCCTGCTAGAAATAGGAAGTCCATAGGAAGTGCCCATGGGCTAGGTAGGCTAAAGTACTCTTGGGCGGTTTTTTTTTTTTGGTGTGTGTATTGGCTTTTTTTTTTTCTGGGGAGAGGATTTGTCATTTACTCGTGCATTCTCGATGGGTAAAGTGACCCTGACCAGCTTCAGACCCACTCTTCCTTCCCCCTGTGATCCTGACAGCCACGGCAGCAGGGCGGGGCAAGGAGGGAGGCACACAGGGCAGATGATTCAGACCTGAATTGTCCAGAAACCGGAGTTGTGCTGGCTTCAGATTCACCATCCAAATCCTCTGTCAACGAAGGACTTGTTGCCCCAGCTCCTAAGAGGGCCGTTGGCAGAGCGCCTTCAGCTGTCAACCCCTCGGCCCCTCGGGGGATTGCTTCAGCTGCAAAGATTGCACTCTCTCAGCGAGGGCCCTGCCCCCTCGCCAGGTGCCTACATCCAGTGAAGGAAAGTAACCACCCGGTCAGCTCGGGCCAGTAAGCAGATTTCAGCAAAGCCCAAGCTAACTGCAGGTCCAGCACTTCACACTGAGGAGCGGTTCTCAACCTGTGGGTTGTGACCCTTTTGGGTGTTGAATGACCCTTTCACGGGGATCACCTAAGACCTTTGGAAAACATATTTCCGATGATCTTAGGAACTGAGACACCGCTCCTCTATCCGTCTCCAGGTGGGTCCACCCACATGCAGCTATGCCTACATATGAGTACCCGGCGTGAAGATAGTTACCCATGCTACACCATGCTTCAAGACAACATTTCTTTTCTTTGTCATTAGAAATAAGTATTTCACAATATATGGTCACATAGTGTTTTTGTGATGAATCACTATGCTTTAATTTTGTTCAATTTGCAATAATGAAATACATCCTGCATATCATATATTTACATGATGATTCATAACAGTAGCAAAAATTACAGTGATGAAGTAGCAATGAAAATAATTTTTTGGTTGGGGTGGGTCACAACATGAGGAACTGTATTAAAGGGCCGCAGCAATAGGAAGGTTGAGAACCACTGCTCTTAAGGACTTGCCTTTATCTCGGAGTCCAGGTGAAAATTGAGCTATTATCAGAAATAGACTTCCCAAACAAACCTGCCACCCTCATTGAATACAGCCCAGCGTTAGTGTCTGGGCCCTTTTCAAATAAGCCAAACGTACTGTGCTCAGCGCCCTCATCCCTGTGTGAAAACCTCACCAGCCTGGACCATGGATGGGATTGTTACGAACTGCCTGAAGACCCCTTGGATTAGAGGGCGTCACTGCCACTTGGTTAGTTGAAGAATTAAAAATCATTAGGTTTTGTGCAGTCAGGGCAGCACGGGCTGGGAAGATCTGCTTTCCTCACCCTTGGCAGTCACATCCACTTTCCAGCCCTGGGAGCTGTTCACACAGGGAGGGTGCCAACTGAGAACAGTTGTAGATGGAAGATAGCGTCAGCCTGGCCGCTCCCCACGTAGCGCAAGAGTCGAAGACTTTGATGGTGCTTCTCTGGTGGCAAGAACATTCGCCATAGCATGACATCTGCGTCATTTATGAGGGGGCTTTTCAGGCATCTGATGTTCTCTGGAGATGGTTTTACAAAGAATTTGGAGTTTCTGTTCTTGGATGATACTCCCCCCCTCCTAATGACATCGCAGCTGTGGTGATAAAACTTTAAAAATTCATAGTTCCCACCAACTAGACTTGATTGTAAGCATGCCAGCATGGCCAAGCCAAGGACAGGGATGTGCCGAGCAGGTTTGGAGGCACTCTGGTGGCACAGTAGGTGAACTCTGGGGCACTAACATGAAGGGCAATCATTTGAAGCCACTCGCTGTTTTGCCGGAGTAGGTGAGGCAGTCGGCCTCCGTGAAGATGGACGTGCTGTGGCGCAGTTCTCCTGTGAGCTGGATCGCCATAAAGCAGGATGGATGGATGTCATTGGGTAGTAGATGGTGCGAACACATTTGAGCTCACAGACCTCCTTCCTGTCTTCCACGGCGTTCCTTAGATGGAAGGCACCTTTGATGTTGCTGCCAGTAGCATCTCCAAATGCCTGTAAGGAAAAGGGAACACAATGCCAATGGCCAGAGGTCAAGGGCAGGATTCGGAAGTATAAAGTTGAAGATAAGCTGTGGGCAAGACATGCCCAGGAAGTTCCTCTGCTCCTACTGAACCCCACTGTAAAAAGTGACACACTGCCAAGTAGTATCAATAATGAGGACACAGACCATCTTAAGCAAATTAACGAATTGTACTAAAGACACATCTGGGCATCAACTGAAGAGGCTAAGAAATGTTAAAAACCTTATGTTAGGTTAAACAAACAAACACACTGGCCCCCTGATGCTTAGGACCCTTGAATGCTGCCTTACCAGGCAAAAAAGGATCTATGCAAGCGTGATTAAATCAAAACTCTTGAAATGAGGTTGTCATGGATTAGCTGAGTGCAAATCACAGCTGGGTTGTCTAGAAAAAC
>NW_022111361.1:766814-773479 GCF_000313985.2 Echinops telfairi | reverse complement strand
GTATCGAGAAGTAATTGTATATCAAGAAAGCAGCCCAGCCCAGTCCCACTCAAGTCTATGGGTGTAATGCCAGCCAGGGCCCTCTTCAGACGCACACAGCTCTAGACCAATGACGCAAAGCCGTGAAACCAGGAAGCCAGGAGATCACAAGCCAGTGTGTGCAAATCCAGAGGTTTCCAGGGTCAGTGGAAACAGAACGGGGCGCCAACAGCTCTCCAGGTCGGCAGCCCCCAGAGAGTCCCAGCTAAGCTCCAGTGAGGGGGGAGGTCAAGTGCCAGAAAGGAAGGATTCGGCTCTAGTGTTTCTTCCCTAGAAAGGCCACACCTCCCCCGGGAAGACCTCACCAGCGTGACAGGTTGGACACTGAGATAGATGTCATGCAAGCTGACAATCTAGCTGCCACACACACAGGAGAAGGCCAAATGAAGAGCAGAGAGACGTGAAGATGTTGGCCTTACACACTGTGGTGATGTGGCTATAAGCTGAGGAATACTACCAGCCATCAGAAACTGGAAGACAAGGAACGACTTCTCCACTTGAGCCTGCCCCTGCCCACACCAGGATTCCTCTTACTAACAGTGAGCGCCGACACTTGGTCTCCAGAACTGTGAGGATAGATTTTTGTGTTCTGAAGCCACCAAAGGCCAGATTTGTAATAAGTCAACTCTGTAGCAGTTTTAAAAAGACATCGAGGTTCTATATGGATATGTTGATGAGCATGCTGAAAACTCAAATATAGGGACTTTTTATCAGTACATGTAAACATTGGGAAATACAGTTCACTTACTGAAATGTGTGTGTGTGTTGAGAGATACTTTATTTGTACTTTTAATAGAGAATCTCTTTAGTATAGAAGTCTGATAAAGTGCCTGTTCATATTCTAGCAGCAAGAAGGGTGGCCCGGCTGTGCTAGGGAGAGCAGCCTAGCCTGTCTGCCCGGGAGCTGTGCAGAGATGTAGTTCAAGGCTCTTGTGCTCCTCACTCCCCAAGGTTCAGGAACCCGCTCTTGTGGCACTTGCCATGGTTCATGGGCAGCGCGGACTCTCGAGCCTGTGGATACATGGGAGAGAACATCCATCTTTATTAGAAAGAGTAGCCTAGCTGGTTCTTGTATGGAAGAAAAAGGATGCATTTTAAATAAAGTTTGTCAGCACTCTAACCAGCAAAGTGAAACAGTTATTTTCAGAATGGTCAGAAGCGACCAACAAAAGCACGTCTCGATGTAGAAATCGAGCCTTCTGTGTGTCTCACTTACGAGCAACCGTTCACAGCTTTTCCGTCTAGATTTGGGAATAGATGCTTCTTCTGCCTCTGTCATGGGAGTAAAGCCACGTTCACTATTTTAATTTATGTGCTTTGCTCCTTTGACCCAAACCCAGGTCATCCAAGGACCTGGTTGATTTTCTTTTTCTTTTTTTTTTTTTATCAGCTCTTCATTTTTTTTTTTTTAAATTTTTTTCCCTCTTTTTTAACATTTTATTAGGGGCTCATACAACTGTTATCCCAATCCATACACACATCGATTGTGTAAAGCGCATTTGTACATCGTTTCTCAAAACATTTTCTCTCCATTTAAACCCCCGACATTAGGTCCTCATTTTTCCCCTCCCTCCCCGCTCCCCCCTCCCGCATGAGCCCTTGATAGTTTATAAATGGGTATTTTGTCATATCTTGCCCTGTCCGACGTCTCCCTTGATTTTCTTTGGAGAAGCACTTTGCCCACGCACACTTCTTGTGGTGTAAGATTTCACATATAGATTAGTATGAATAGGAATTAAGATAAAATGTAAACTGAGTGAAGAGTCTGTTGGTATCCATAGTATTCCACTTGCTTTCCTTTGTTTGAAATGCTTCGTTGTAAAAACGTGTTTTAAACATCTATTGAGCCCCAAGAATGTAGTGAGGGCTACCCACATGGCAGCAGGTTTCCAGCTAATGTTCAAGACTAGGAGACTCGTCCTTGCCGCCTTCCAGGCCTACCTGCCTCTAGTACCCTCTCCAACAAGGGGGGAAAGTGAGGCTGCTCTGTTTTCTAATATTGAGTATAAGTGGGGCCAAGTTAGCAGAAGGCCTGACTGGGTCTGGTACTGTGGAGATTGCGTCTGAAAGGTGTGTCTGTTCCCTCCAAATGCTGGTTACTGGGCCCTCTACGATGCAGTGTTGGGAGTAACTGAGAAGCAGGGCTGACATTTGTCAGATGTCCGGGGATAGACAGTCCAGCCTCACTGTTCAGGAAGGGGCAGCAGCAAAAATCTAGACGACAAAGTAAGTGCTCTCTGATTGGCAGCCATGTGACAGGCCAAATGACATTCTGAGCAAGAATCATGATTTCACTCATCAATACCATAAAATTTTGTATATGAATTCAAACCTGTAAGCAATGTTTGTCTTCAATATCTCGGAATCACCAAACACCCCAGTGTCTGGGTGAGCACTGCCATTTAACTGTAACTTCCCAGCAGGAAGCCCTGTCTGCTGACGTGAGTTGTGATCATGGGTGCGGTTGCCAGCTAATCAATGCATGAGAAAAGCTAGAGGCCTTAGGAAAAGTAAAACCGTCACATCGGTGAAGTCAGTTCTGACTCAGGAGAACTGTTCCTGTGGGCTTCCGAGTCTGTAACTGTCCATGGGCATAGAACACCCCGTCTGTCTCCCTCAGAACTGCCGGTGCTTTCTTACTGCCCACCGTGCAGATCGCAGCCCAACACATGACCACCAGGGATCCCTTGGTCTTCGAGACCTTAATGGTTATTTTAAATTTTGCTACTAACTAGTAGAAAGTATATAGTGATCAGACTGAAATCCAATTCGGTTGTTGTTGTTGTTTAATATTCTTTTAATTTAAAGAAATATAACAGCAACAACGTAGAAGTCTTTATTTTCCCCTGTGCATTCAACTCAAAGAGAACTCCTCACGTACACACTTACTGCCATCGAGTCAGTTCTGACTCACAGTGACCCTTTAAGACAAGATAGAGCAGTTCCCGTGGTGGGTTTCCAAGGCTGTCAGTCTTGATGGGAGTAGAGCCTCATCTTTCTACTGTGGAGTGGCTGGTAGTTCAAACTGGTGACCTTGTGCTTAGCAGCCCAGCATGTAAACTCACTATGCTACCAGGGCTCCTTGAACGAAGATAAACTCCAGCAAATTTATCTGAAAACTATCTAGATCCCAGCTTCCTCATACAGAGTGAGGGCATCCATGCAAGTCCTTTGACCTCCGTTGTCAGAGTTATTAAAGTGGCTTCACTGGATGACCGGTCCCTACCTTCTGCCAGATTACTTCCTCCCCCTGAGATGAAGGTGTTGAGGTCGGGACGCAGTAAGAATGGACATATTGTGTGGTATTAGTGTGAGCGGCGCCCTGCGCTTCATTTTCAGACTCAAAGCAGCTGAAAGATTCCGAGGTTTAGGTCAAAGGAGCCAGCAGGCCCCATGCTTTAGAACTGTCTTTCAAGCAAGAGCAGAAGGGAGTCTCCTGCCGTTTCCACGTCTGTTGGAAATTCCAGCATCTTTCGTGGAGCTCTGCGTCTTCTCCACAGTCTTCTGCTGTGTTGGAAGAATCAGAATGAGCACTCCTTTTGCAGTTGGGTAATTGTCCCCAAAGAGTCATTTCAATATCCATCTTACGTTCCTCCCTCAAAGGTGTAATTTGATGGTATTTGAGAGGAGAGCTACAACCATAAATGAATCATTTGGCTACCGTAGGTTTGTCAGGCATGTTTTAGGCACAAAAATTTTGGTAAGCTACTTCCCATATGTGACCATCTTGAAATTCCCTTTAAAAATAAGGTGACCAGATTTTAACAGCGGGACACCATTGATAAAACTCATATCCTGGTGAAATACCCACATGGCAGCCAGAAACCGTATACCCTAGCTTGTCGTGCATTCTTTTCCAAAAATCGGGACTTTTTTAAAACGACACGGGAAAAACCGTTAAAAATC
The DNA here is from genome assembly GCF_000313985.2 of Echinops telfairi. Classification (NCBI taxonomy): domain Eukaryota; kingdom Metazoa; phylum Chordata; class Mammalia; order Afrosoricida; family Tenrecidae; genus Echinops; species Echinops telfairi. Next base: position 769,534 of record NW_022111361.1, on the reverse strand, counting down.
TGGACTGTCCCGCTAAAAGCAGGACGTCTGGTCACCTTATTTTATTTATTTATTTATTTATTTTTGTTTGTTTGTTTTTTAGTGAGTGAGTGAGAGTGAGTGAGTGTGAGAAAGTGAGTGAGTGAGTGAGAGAGAGAGTGAGTGAGTCAGTGAGTCAGTGAGTGTGAGTCTGGTCACCTTATTTTAAAAGGATCCCGGATAGCGGTGAAACTGATCATTTTAAAATGTTATATAATGTATTTTTTTATTATAAAATTCACATCTCTATATTATGTTCTTGAGAGTGTTTGCTCTACAGTTTATATTAAACCTGAAAGATAAAAGCTTAAAATTCTATGATTTTAAAAAAATACGTATTTTTAACGTTGTGTAAAGGTCTTCATACTAAACATGTGACTGGAGCTTTTCAAGGCTTTGAACGTAATGAGACTTGGGTTTGTGTGTGTTGGAATTACTCTGAGTAGCTGTGGCATATTGTGAGTTTTGTCTTTACAGGTTCCTTTTTAAGTCTTTTTAAATGTGTGGTTAAGTGGTCCGAGTACATTCACAATGCTGTGCGATCTTTACCACCATTTCCAAACCTTTCCTCGCCCCAAATGGAAATTCTGTTTCCATTCCTAAAGACCTTCACCTTCCCCTCCGTGATGCCCCCCATAACCTCTCATCTGTTTTCTCTGTGAATCTGGCCTGTTGCACATCGGGGGAAAGATGTGTCTATTTCCAGGAAAATTACGGCCTTGTAATTTGGGGCAGTTCTACTTTGTCCTCTGGAGTCACTAGGGATTGGAGTTGAGTTGGTGGCAATGCATCATGAGGTTTTACCTGTTTAAATTTAATTTCACATGCAAAATTTGCCCATTGTTAGTTCTCAACATTTTTAGACGAACTCTTAGCCTGTCCTCTCTTTCACCCCTGAAATGACATTGTCACTTCATTGTAAATTAACCAACCAAGAGGACTACCACCACAAATGAGGCTTCAGGTGGCTCAGTGACCTGAGCTGTGGGGATCTTGTTTGTGGTTCATAAAACAAATTCTGCTTCTTAATGCGATTTCCATAAAACATCATCTTTGCAGGGTAACTCGTGCATTTTTAAGTTGCTCTCCAAATGAAAGCAATGGCTTTATAGAGAAGCCAACGTTTGTATGCAGTGTCTCTTAGAGAAATAAAATTCTTTGTCCTAGATCCGATGTCCACTTTTCACAAGATGAGTGCTGAGGAGGTTCTAGGCGGCGCCTCTGTTTAAAAGCCTTGCTTTCTGTTAACTAGAGATGTGCAAGCAAGCCAGCGCTCCGTAGCCTTAATTGCAGAAATGATCCACACTGCTAGTCTGGTTCATGACGACGTCATCGACGAGGCAAGCTGGCGAAGAGGAAAGCACACCGTGAATAAGATCTGGGGGGAAAAGAAGGTACGGTTTTGCCTTATATTTCCATCTTTCTTACAAAAGCAAGTGTTCTTTGGAGTTCGATGATTTTTCAGTTGTGTCTCAGAAGTGTTCAGTATGCTCGTGCACCTGTGCTCTTCCAGATTCCCCCCAAACTCTACCTTTGCAGTTACTAAGAGACACTCAACAAAAAATACCATCAAGGGATAAGCAGCATGTCTGGTTACTCAGTTTTATATCGGAGTCCTTCCGGTACAAAGAAAGGGACTTTCCATAGGTACCCCAAAAGCCTGTATGTCAGGGGGAATCAGACATTTCACTTCTGCCTCACCTTAAGCTAGATTAGCGTAATGCTGCGCTTACTAATTCGTACTAGCATGTCCAGGCAAGGCAACTTGCAGGGTCTTGTGCTTTGTTTTGTTTTATTTTCAAAGCCCAGAGGGATACTGCTCGCTCATAACATTTTTGCCTTTTTAAGTGGAAGTACAGTTGTTAGGTTCCAAAAGTTCATGACAAAATGGAATGAAAAGATAATGGCATTTCCCCACAAACTTTTTGAAGTCTTTTTGTATATATGAATGAGTCAAGCTCCAAGTATACAACTTTCCATCTCTTGTTAGAACCTTTCCATATTATTTCACGAATCTTTCTTGAAGAAGGGCACGTGAAGTGGGGACTTTGATTTGAGGACATTTAAATAAACCATAGTTTCAAGAATGAAACTTAACAGAAGAGCCAGGTGGTGCCCAACTGCTTGGAAAAGGAGGGCCTGGCTAGAGTGGGAGAAACATGTGGAACAAAACTCAAACTCATGCAGCAAGACCAGGTGGACTGCAGGCCTGGACCACAACACTGTGGCTCAGCATTCAGCAGCACAAGGGAGGAGGCACACACACAGGCCTTACCATCAGCAACTGTTTGCAAGCAGGACAGCATTTATCCCAGGACAAAGTTCAGAAGGCAGGCAGGGCTAGTGGGGCAGAGAAGTGGAAACAGACACGGGGAGGAAGTGGCAGAAGTGGCGTGCCATGTAAGGACTGCAGTCAGTGAAGTGGACAGAATGTCAGTTGTTGAATGGAAACTGGCTTTGTTCTCACAACCTTCACCCAAGTCACAATAAAAAGTTTTGAAATATAAAACATTGCAGCCCAGAGAAATCCTATGGAGTAGAGGAGGGGGAGAAAAAGAATTGGGAGTCCAGTAGGAGAAATCTGATTGGAGCTGAATAGGGTGCTTTGGAGCTACCTCACACACACACACACACACACACACACATACACACCACACATACATACACACACCACACATACACACCATACACACACACACACC
>NW_022111361.1:741300-766714 GCF_000313985.2 Echinops telfairi | reverse complement strand
CCTCTCAGTTGTGTCTGGCCCAGTTGAAAAGCAAACAAAGGTTCGTGTGAATAAGTTTTCCCGCTCCTTGCAGTCCCCCTTTCACACCTTAATGTACCCTCTTCCTTCCTGATTTTTACTTCCCCTGACCAAACACAGACATGTTAGCTTCACTTGGTGATGTTGCTTCGATGTAAACAGCCTGATGTAATTGGAACCTACAAGTTCACTGGTAAGCCTTTTCCTCCAAAATGTAGATAAAGAGGCTTTTGCTCATGTTCTGGCCGGCTCTTGCTGGCAGTGAGGTTTTACCCCTTCCTTCTCAGCAGGTCGGCAGCACGATGACGCCTGCTCACACAGGTGCACCCTCTCAGTGTCTTCCCCTCCCCTTCCCAGACCCATGCGGGATCAGGTCATTTCATTTGGTGGGAGTCACAGGCACAGAGCTAGAAGAGCCCCCATTAAATAAGCCACTGCCCTGCAGTGCCATGCATCACCTGCATTCCACTATCAGAGACTCTTGCCAGTCTCCTCCCGTTTCTGACACTGAAGCAAGACTAGCATTCAAAATAAAAATGCTGCTGTGGTCAAATCAGTTCCAACTCATAGCCTCTGTGTCAGGAGAACTCACAGCCTCCCTGTGAGTGCACAGGGTAGACCTGCTCCGTAGGGTCTCCATGGCTGTCATCTTCATGATGTAACGGCCACCCACACCTTTCTCTCACTGAGCGCTTAGCCTGTGTAGCTGCTGTTACAGCTGCATCATTCCATCCACACCGTTTCTCCTCCGTGACCGATTGGTATCGCTAACTGATCGAGGTCTCCCAGCCCTTCCTCCTCCTAACTCCTCAGTCCTCTCATCCACTGTCTGGTTGCTCCGTTTCACACGTCTCTAGGATATGCAGGGTCAGGAAAGTGGACCAACTTAAGGGCCTTAAGCTCTGAGCTGGTAATAATTTAAAGGGTGGGTAGGTAGATGGATGGATGGATGAACATAGAAATTTTAAATGAATTTACAGCTGTAAACTTTATATAGGGAGATGTATCTGATATATAAGCAGATTATAAAATGGTGATTTAATAGTAGCCATATTAAGCATCACTAATTTTAATTACTAGATGACTGGCTCAATAGAAGCTTTCATTGTGCTTATGCTGAAATTTTTTTTCTGAATTCAAATTTCTGTGAACTAGTATAGTAAAACAACATGTTTGCATATCTTTATGCTAATTACTGTGTATGTTTGAGTGTGCTTGATTGCCTCCTGTAATTCAATTATGTGTAATTTGTAATTTGTTGCTCATATGATGTTACACATCTCACAATCCACAGAAGATTAGGAAAATAGCATCTTGTGGAAGAAGAGATTTTATCAAAGAAAGAGGGGGCGGTGCAAAGAGCAGTGACCTTGGAGCCAGGATTGTGGCTTAGTTTCCATTGGAAAAGTATATGGTTCTGTGTGCAAAGTGCTCGGTGAAATCACTCCTGGTCTGTTTTGCTATTCACTGCGCTCCTGCAGGAGTTTGAAATGAGGACCTGGCAGATGGGGATGAAACATGCCGTGTGCACCGGCTGTTGTGCTCGCACAGCACAGATTAGACTTCCCAGAGACCACTGCTGAGCTCACTGTGCACGTGATCTGCGAGGGGAGGAAGGGGAGGACCCGCAGGCAGGGGAAGCAGGACGTGGGAAGAGGCGAATGGCGCTGCAGTGCTCACTGCAGGGAGGCAGCTGCAGTGGGTCGGCGGTTGGGCCTTTCCCTTCTGGGCATTTGTTCCTTGGGCTGTGCCTTGGAGGGCAGACTGTAGACTCTCTGAACGCCCAGCCTGCTCAACGTCATTTCTAATCGGCAACTGATTATTATATCCCCCCACTGAGAATAAGAAAGGAAAACATAATCTCCCTCCCATTCTTTTCTCTTCAGATCAGCTGGCTTCAGTCTTTGACTCCATAACCCAAGTTACTCTTCTCTGAAGGTTCTTTCTTCTTCTTCCTTCTCTAGGCTGTTCTTGCTGGAGATTTAATTCTTTCTGCAGCGTCTATGGCTTTGGCTCGCATCGGGAATACAACAGTTATATCCATTTTAACCCAGGTCATTGAAGATTTGGTGCGTGGTAAGTTGATTCTGGCTGTTCTTACTCAGTTCAGCTCTCTGTTTAGTAAGCAGGCAACTCTCATCTCTTGACCTCTTCTTTGCAGGTGAATTTCTTCAATTAGGGTCAAAAGAAAACGAGAATGAAAGATTTGCACACTACCTTGAAAAGACCTTCAAGAAGACTGCAAGTCTGATCGCCAACAGTTGTAAAGCAGTATGTACGTTCTGTCTGTTCACGTTAACCACCCTCATGGCTCTGTCTGGGAGCTAGTTCTCCTTGGAAAAGGTCATTGGAGACCCTGAAGTGTCTTAAATCCTCAGAGATCAAAGAGGAGAGAATGCACTTCCCCAAACAATACTCAACTTCTGCCTGTTTCCCACTTTGCTGGCCGTCTTAGTAAGCAAACATGAACTTGGAAGCGTTACTCCAAGAACTAAATCAAAATAAACTTTATCGCATATTCCCCAATCCACTTTCCAAGGTTCGCCAGTAATGTTTTGAACAAATTACCCAAAGTAATTTGAGTATTGTCAAAAATCACACTCTTTCTGAGCTTTTAAAGTTATGAAGTTCCATTCTTAACTATGGTAGATTTCTCAGTGGAAATCTGGAGGTAGACCTACCTACTCCACACACACACCACCACCCCCCACCACCCCCAAAATGAGAATGGAGTAAATCCGAGATCGCTGGCAAGTTCTTGTTGGGTGGGGTGGGCAGAAATCCATCATCAAACACGTACTGTATTGGTAAGCTGGGGACACAGAAGATTCAAGGTTAAGATATGGCGGAGGGAGCAGCTGGGAGTTGCTGCCTACCATGTTGTAGGAGTTGAAAGGATTCCTAGACTTTGATACCAGAACCCGCCCCTCACTTGGATTGCTTCTGCTTCTGTCCTGGCAAACTACAGGCTGAGAGCCAGAGGGAAAGCATCTCACTTCCTACATCCCAAGAAGCCATCGCTTGTAAGATGCACTGTTATTTTGTGTACAAATAAAAAGAAAGTGGGAACACTTATTAAAAAATCAGGAATAAACAACAACAACAACAAATCAGGAATGAGCTCAAGGAAAATTGCAACTTATTAAGGAAAAGTGATAGTCATTTCTATACTAGCAAAGTAGATATCCCTGGCCCAAGCAGAACTACCAGAAATGTAATGTAAAATAGATATATTTTTTGTGTGTTTCAAATTTACCCGAGAAAGAGGCCTGGTGGTGCAGTGGGATTTGCGCCCGCCCTCTGCTTCCTGGAAGAGAGCTGTGGCGATTGACTTCTATGAAGACACAGCCTTGGCGACCCCACAGGGCAGTTCTACTCCGTCCTGTAGTCTCCGTGAGTCAGATCAATGCCAACAGTAACGGGTGGGGTTGGGTTGGTTGATTTGGTTTGGTTTAATATTACCCAGAAGAAAGTACCTATACCTTCTATGTCACGTGCTTGAGTTGAGCATATTTTCTTATGAGTAGTAGATTCCTGGAAGACTTTCATGGAAAATATAAACCATTTTTTGTCGGAGTGTAAATTGTGAACCATTGGGGGTGGGGGTTTTTTTGGGGGGAGGTGTTCCTTAGTCTTTCCGCAGTGTCGAGTAATAGTACTAGGCCTAAGTCATACAGTACAGCTCCTGGGGCTCCAGTCCTTGCATGCCGGAGGTTAGCCAGAGCAGGACATCTGGACACAGGGCTCCGTGAGCTGGCCGTGGCTGCAGTGAGACTCACTGGGTAAGACCCTGGTCTTGCTCGGATTACAGGGCCTTTGAACAACCAGGTCTACAGAACAGCGTGCTCTGGGGATCTGCCGGGCCAGTGAAATGCAGGGGTGAGCTCAATAGGGTTTTTTTCTCAAAGGACACAGAACAGTCACAGGAGCGTATTAGGAAGTTGTCTGAGGAATTGTTATCCATTCAGACAGTGTAGTTGCTCGCTGCTCGATGGGAACCCACCTACCCTGCAGCCTGGATCCTGCCCCTCCAAACTTCTCTTTCTACCCCAAACTCAAAAAACACGGAAAAGGAACACAATCTGAGCCCCTCAAGGAGACCAAAACTGCTGTTCTGATGTGCTAGAAACCCAAGGGCTCAACATTTTTCATGGCACGGTAACGGAGATGGAAACACCGCTTTCAGACAGAGGCTAGGTATATCAAAAAACATTAGCTTCCCAAAAAAAATTTTTTTAAAAACATTAGCTTCACAATTGGATTTTTAAAATTTTAATAAAAGTTTCTATGATTGTGTAGCAATAATTTTTGACCCTGTGTATGTAGTGGTGAGCCAGAAAAAAATGAGGAAAACATTTCTCCCTATAAAAAGACCCCGTTGAAACCCCAGTGGTCCTCAACCTGTGGGGTGTGACCCCTTTCAGGGTCGAGCGACCCTTTCACAGGGGTCGCCTGATTCATAACAGTAGAAAAATCACAGGAGTGAAGTAACAACGAAAATAATTTTATGGTTGGGGGTCACCACAACATGAGGAACTGTCTTAAAGAGTCGCAGCATCAGGAAGTTTGAGAACCACTGCCCTAAGGCCTGTGAATTATGTCGAATTTGCTGACAACTGTTGCAGCCAAGTTTATTTATTGAAAAGACTAATTTTTTTTATTTCTAAGTTAGCATGGCTGGTTTTTTTTAAAATGGAACTATGATAGACACCGCAATCCTAAATAAAAGAATAACCTACAGTATTTAAAATGGGCGTGGTAAGCCTGCTACATGAGTGAGTGCTTCCTTATTGATCATGATACGTTTTGATGGCCAAAAACTCCGTGGAAACCAAACTGTCACCCTCAAGACTAGTGGATGACGTGAAGCGTAGTGATTTTCCAGATGTCCCCCTGTAGGTTAGAAACCGGAGCAAGTAGTGGGGTTGTTGGAGTGGAAAGTATTGCCCACAGGGTGGACGCCCCACAGCTCTCCCGGACGATGGGACCCGCAGTGACCGCTCCTGGAAGAGCCCACCCTGTGCCTGAGCCATCAAGACGCCACCTTTGCCTAAGATGACAGAGATTCCCTTTTGGGAAGAACACCTCATTCTTCACATAGGAGCAAGAAAAGCATGGCTCAGCCCTTACTAAGAATGCACCGTTTCATGCTGTCCACGAGGAGGCGTGCCCCGCCTACAGGGGGCTGGTTTAACCCCTAAGCTCCCCTAAAGCAAAATGAGGGCACGAGCTCTCACAGTACACTTCTCCATTTACAAGCCCTCTGGGTGGAAATATTCCAGGGGTGGTAGATGTGTTCAGAATTCACGTTTTATATGTGTTCTTGGTATTTAAAATGCCAAGACTTGTGGGGTCCGAAAGCACAGAAAGCCGACCCTAAAAAGAAGTGTGATAGAGGGGGAGGGAGGAAGGGAGGGAGGGAAAGAAGAGGAGCTGATACCAAGGGCTCAAGTAGAAAGAAAATGTTTTGGAAATGAGGATGGCAACATACGTACAAATGTGCTTGGTACAATGGATGTATGGATTGTTATAAGAGCTGTAAGAGTCCCCAATAAAATGATTTATTTTTTAAAAGTGATGAAGAAAAGTAAAACACCAGCATTATTGTAGAAGAACTAAAGGGAGTCTAAGATGTGAGGAGGATGTGCAGGACGCTTAGTGGCTAACATTTCATCCTGTTGTTTCTAGTAAGGCGTTAGGTTACTCTCGATTCTAACACCTCCCCTCCTTTTCTAACCACCCATGGCTTGTCTATTTTTAATGTAGTAAATATATAGGTAACAAAACGTTTGCCATCTCCACCCTCTTCCCGGTACATGGACAGTTCCGTGGCCTTCAGTGGGTTTGTCCCCATCCTCAGCTTTCCCCCCAACATGTAAAACGAGCTCGTGTCTCGGAGCACCCATGGTTTTTGTAGTGGAGACGATCATGTTACAATCTAAAAGGGCTGCCGCCTAAGGGAGCTATTTTGTGACTCTGGTTGCTATTAAGATAAAATTTAGTATCAAACGATGATTGAGTGTGTGTCTAATCATAGTCCCAGAAAATACATGTTGTAGCTTCCCCAGCAAATCTGATGGGACAGGATCCAAGGCAGTGGCCTGCCGGTTGCAGTTCCGACAGTGACAGGGCTGGGAACTCCATCCAGAGCCGGGTGTGGTGCTCCTTCAGTTGGCTGTCTCTTGTTGTTTTGTGCGTCTCTGTTCTCTCTGGGGCTGAATGTGGTCCTAGCTGACTTGCTGCTATTTAATTCTCAAAGCTGTATGGCGCCACCGCTTCACTGAAGAGGATCATGGCCCGAATATTGCTTCATGGTCATCTTAGCAGAGCACACTTCTGGTGTTGTACTTGCTGTTACAATGCTTTCATCGATGACCCTTGTCAGAATTGCCAGTTGCCCCCTTACTGTCTGTTGGACCAAAAGGAGATAAACATTGGCAGCCCAGCATCCAATTCAGGATCCCACTGGGGCTCAGTTGTCAGGAGCTGTCAGTCTCTCTTCATCTGAACGTGCTGCTCAGTTCTTTCTCTTTGAAGAGGCCACAGGCCAGGTCTGCTGGTGGGTCTGCTGCTGGGCTTATCCAGTAGTTCTCAGATTTGAGTCAGGCGGTGGGGTTCGGGGCGAGAACAGAAGTGACGTTGTCTTCTCTGTTCAGCACGTTGTGACTGTTTATCCCATGACTGGTTGTGTCCTGTGAGAAGCCAGCCAGGACTCTCCACCTTAAAGTTGCTGATTTCCCCTTTAAAAGTAGAGTTTTGGGGTGAGGTATCCTGAGATTAAATAAATACCCAGTGTCTCATTAAATTCTCATCCAGTGGGTTTATCATCCATTTATGTTTCTTTCTTTAACCAATTATTACTGGTGGTTTGACAAATGGCAATGTTTTTCTAATTCTGGCATTTCTTCTACAATAGAGTTGGTGCTCTTGTCATGATGTTCTAACCCGTGTGGACGATTGGATTCTTATTGGGTGATAATCATTTGTTATCACTTAATGTTCAGTTTTCCTGTCCTTGGCCATTGGAAAGGGCCCTTGAACCTGGCTTCTCCATCTAAAACATCCAAAGCATTCTTTTAACCTCATGGCATGATGCTTACACCTTGGGCTGCTAACTGCCAGGTCAGCAGTTCGTGGGAGAAAGAAGGGGTTCTCTACTCCCTTCAAGGGTTACAATCTCAGAAATCCACAGGGGCAATTCCATCTGCCCTGTAGGGCTGCTGTTTGTTGGAAGCAGCTTGACAGCAGTGAGCTTGGTTCGGAGTCTGTCGTTCTCAGCATTTCCGTACTCTAGCATGCGGCGTCCAGGTGCACACGTCTCTAGAGAGCTCGGGTTCCTCTTAGTGGAGAGAAGTATTTAAAAAGCGACCTCTGCACTCTTGTCATTGCTTCTAGGCTCCCTCAAGGGACAGAGATGGGCTTTCTCCTCTTACAAAGCGTTACAGTGTCGGAAGCCCATGGGGGAAGTTCTCCCCTGCCCTAGGAGTGTTGGCTGTGAGTAGGCACTGACCCGACGGCAGTGAGTATGTGTCTGTCTTTCTAGAAGGAAACCACACACAGTGCCGTCGAGTCTGCTCTGACCCCAGTGGCCCTGCACCGGCTTTCTGAAACGAAACCTCTGTAGGAGCAGACAGCCTCGTCTGCCTGCTGAGGAGCGGCCGAGCCACCAGCCACCACCATGAGGGATCGTCCTGACAGTCCCGAATCCAACCTAACACCGTAGGCGTCTTGTTTAACTCTAGCATTCTCTGTCAGTGTTTGTAACCCCCTTTCCCAGCAGGGAGAAACTTGGCTCCTGTTCTCCTGAATACCTTTATTTGCTCAAATCTAGGATACACATTTAAAACAAAATATTGCCAATGGGCCATTCTGGCTCCTTCAGATGAGAACTGGGTCATAGTTTTCCACGGCTCCGATCTTGTCCGCACACTGCCACAGCTTCCGGCCAGGAGTCCCCAGTAGGTGCCGATGCCAGTAGCCCTCCCGCGAGCTGTGGAGTACTTGACGACTGTGCTAAGGGGATCCTTTTGAATATGCTTGGGAGTCTTCAAAATTGCTAACTCATTGTTTTACAAAATCTCTTTGTATTTATAAAACCCTGTTTATAGTTCTTTTTGTTGGTAGCATGAATACGGTCAGAATGCTGTGCTCAAAACTCACCTTCCTCCCTGTTTCAGTGTGGTTCCATGACCGAGTGAAATACGGGGAGGCCCCGATTATTCCATCTTGGGACCATTGCATTCTTTCTGGCTCTGGTTTTTGGTTTGGGTTCAGAGTTTGGTGGGTTGTGCTCCCTGGCCCTCCCCCAGTTCTTTAACAAATGCAGTGTCACGCACTCGTCTTATGATCGCACTGTACTGTACGGGTCTGCTGCTGTCCCTGCAGACAGCAGCATGGTGTCGCATAATCTAGTGCGACGACCGCGGTGTGTGGCGGGGGTGTGTGTGTGTGAAAGGCCTAGACAATGACCAGTTTTCCCTCCGGAGGACTGTACTGACGAGTGTGCACTCCCCCCAGCAGTTATTTAGTATTTCCCTATAGTCGTCTCCATTTTTAACCAAACTGATAGTTGAGTGTTGGACATGTTTTCATGTTTGGGACCATTTTTATAACTCCAGTTATGAATTTTTCATGTCTTTTTCCTATTTTAATGTCAGATGTTTGGTCTCTCCCCCACCCCCACCCCCACCCCCCATGTTTAAGAATTCTTTGTATGATAAGAAAACTAGCCCTTTGTGTGTGATATTAGTTGCATATATTTTCTCAGGATTTTCCATTGGTTTTTGACATCACTTTATATAATGGTGGCATCCACTAATTTCTTTTTTTACTACACCCCACTATATATGCAGTGGGGTTTCAAACAGTTCATATCTTTCAATTCCATTTTTCCATGAACTTTTTAAGTCACCTTTAGACACACTATGTGTGAGACATGCATACATGTAACCAGACACATAAGAGATTATACCTCTTAATACATGGTAGCCCAAACACACCTTTGAAGACCAGTAATGTTTGAAAATCATCAAATTCTTTGCCTACGTCCACAATCTCAGCCTCTCCTAGTCGTTCCGAGGCACGGCTCCAGCAAAGGGCACAAGAGGTGTGCAGAGCCCCAGACAGACGCCCGTTGGCACGGGATGGCGAGGCTGTGATATCCCGTTCAAGTAGGCGGGTGCCACTTTCTTTTACAGACCCTCCTCCCCTGTGCCCAGTCCACTTCCAGGACGAAACAGCCCTCCTCTGAGGCCGAGAACGAACGGAGCCCCTGGCATTCAGTGTGCCGCCATTGTGCTTTGTTGTGTTGTGTTGTGTTGCGTCCGCTTTTCCTTGTCGAAAGAGTTTTAATGAGTTTCTTTATTTGTATGTCTCCTTGCCAGGGTTCCAGTCTTTGCCTGGGCTGGGGGTGGGGACCTCTGGGATGGTCTTGGCACTGCAGTAGCTGAAATCTGTACGTGAAGACAGGGCTGCCCACTAACAAGTAGCTCATAGCTGGGTGAGCGCATGTCCACAAGAGGTGGACATTATGGGCAGAGCAGCTTTATGGCCACTTGGCATGTCACCTGACTCTCTCACCTTCTTCCATTTCGTTGCCATTAGAAGCAGCACAGCAAAGTGGTTAAGCGAGCCGCCCTGGTACCAGAATGTCAGGATCCAACATTTCCCAGCCGTGTACGCCTGTGGTACCCTCAGTGCCCTCTTCCCAGTGAGTTAGCAGTGACACCCCTCAGAGTAGTCCCTTGCACGTACTAAGTGTCCAGTTAAGGTTAGTAGTTCTGATTGTGATCCACAAAATGAGTACTTATGGGAAATTTGAATGTTTGGCCAAAATAGCGTTAAGGGTCTAAAGCTTAATTCCCAGGTGTGATGTGTAGAATTTTTTTTTCAGTCACTTACTTCTAAGGAAGCAAGTTTCCGTTTCTGTGTGGGCTTGTGTCGAGAGAGCAGCATTCGTCTGGCTCCAGAGAACGGTGTCAGTGGTCAGTTGTCCTGCCTAAGAAAGGAACACCCTTCTGTTCTGCACTTGGCTTATTCTAGGCTGCCCAAATCTTGGCCCCTGGCGTTCTTTCAGCCAAGTTGATGGCTATCTTGGCTCCGTTCAAAGTTTCTAAATTGTCCACCATGTGGTGTTGCCAGCTGGCTACTGCCCCTGGGTCAGTGCCTGCTGGGGCTGAGGTCTTTCCTGTTGACAGCAGCTCCCAAAACTCTGCGGTTTAGTTGATACTGACGTATAGTGGCCCTACGAGGCAGGGGAGAACGGCCCCTCTGGGTGTCTGAGACTAAATCTTCACAGGAGTAGGCAGCCCCGTTTTCCTCCCAAGGAGATGCTGGTGGGTTCAAGCCTGCTCTGCTGCCAGGGCTCCCACTCAAAGTGATGGAGTGAGTTATTTTTCAGTTTAAAAAGTGACTGCCTGATCTCTTAGGAGGTGTGCATTTTTATCCTGGACTTTTCATAGACTCGAGATTTCATGAAGTCATCTTTTGGCTGAGGAAGTGCCGTGATCTGGCGTTGTTAGCAGAGGTGGGGGGACGTGCCAGGCTCCACGCTCTGGCTCATGGATGAGGAGAAAAGCTAATAACAATACTAATCGTAGCACACAGACTGGGTTCAGAGGTTAGGCACTGTGCCGAGGGCTTCTAGATGGCATCACGTCTCTGTCTCACGACGATGCTAGGAGGGGCTATTGATCCCTTCATTTCACAGGTAAGGGAACGGAACCACAGAACGAGCGACCAGCCAATCAGGGTCACATGGTAATCATAAGGGGCATCGCCCAATTCTAGGGGCTTAAATGCCCCCGACCTATTCTACCCTGTTGACTGCCGGAGTCAGATCTGGTCCCTGGCCAGAGGACCTGGAGGGGGGGGGCGGGAGGGTCAGGAACAGGGTTCTGGGTCATGCAGGACCCAGGACTTCCGGAGGTAGCGGAGAGCGCCAGCTGGCTTTCTCCTTGCATGCGTGTCCTCACCGACAGTTCCTCTTCTGTAGACAACACGGCAGGACCTGGCACCGCCCCTGCCCCCTCTGGTTCGAGCCCTGCCCTGGTTTCTCTAAACGGCAGGGCTGCTTAGCATGCCTGGCAGCACAGCGAGGAGGCAATCAGTTGACTGGTGCCAGCTCGTTTTTTTTTGAACAGGGAGTTTTAGAAACCCTATTTCTCCCCAGCTGAGGTACATAACTGTATACAGTTATATTACTTCTTGTGAGGGACTATGTAAATATATATTTACACCCCCACACACACACACGCAGTAGGACAATCCTGGTAATGAGAGGACAGATTATATCTTCAGCATGAGGTCTGGGTGTGAGGGAGTCTGCGAGTTTAAGAAAACAATCTTAAGGATGATTTTTTTGAAACACTATTTGGGCATGTTCTGTCTTCTTTCTGATAGCATTATCTCCTGGCTGGTTATACATCATTTAGCCTCCCTACTTCTTATTTAAGGGATTACGTTACTACGGTGTGAATCCTTCCCTCCCTCCGGGGTGTATAGCCTTGTTTCCACCTGCCGGCAGCTTACATCAACACTCTCTCTTGCAGGTCTCGGTCCTAGGATGCCCTGACCCGGTGGTACATGAGATCGCCTATCAATACGGAAAAAATGTGGGCATCGCTTTCCAGGTCAGTATGCATATCTACATATGAGCCCTGGCATAGTGGGTCCACGTGGGCCTGCTAACCACAGACTCGGCAGTCGGAAACCACCAGCACCTCCCAGAGAAAGACGAGGCTTGGTCCTCCTGTACAGTTACAGTCTCGGAATCCCACTGGGGTTTCCTGTCCATAGGGTCCTGGAGTCAGACTAGACTCGATGGAAGTGAGTTTGTTTTGTGGGAGCGGGGTGTGCTGGATGCTAATTCATAGGCATGGTGACCTGTCATAATGGCCAGCAGGGTCTCCCAGACTGAAGTCCTCGGGTGGGGAGTGGGTAACAGTGATGCTGGGGCGGTGGTACTTTTCACATTGCTGTTTTTCCTCTTACTAGCTTATAGACGATGTGTTAGACTTCACCTCGTGTTCTTACAAGATGGGCAAACCGACATCAGCTGATCTCAAGCTCGGGCTGGCCACCGGCCCTGTCTTATTTGCTTGTCAGCAGGTAGGTTTACAGACTCCCTTTGGCATGCTGACAGGAAGCCCTGTGGAGGCAAGTCTCCCAGGCCCAGCATGGTGGGAAGACGAGACCCCAGGCCTAGGCCTGTCGGAGATGTGGGGGAAGTCATTTCCCCCTTACACCTGTTTCCTTATCTATGAAATAAGCTTCCTCCTTCCTCCCAGGGCTGCGGTGAGGATTACCTGTGGGACTTACACAGAGATAGGTACTTTGTAAATCGTGTGCCTTCGAAGTAGCATGATGATGCCCGTCTACTTTTGGCACAGGCAGGGTGAGTGCCTTCCATGTGTTGAGTTTAGGCAGTGGCCTCTGAGTGTGCCTCGGTGCCCCCTTCAAAGACACAGGAAGCATCCGGCAGCTGAGTATGAGAGCCTCAGAAACGCCCCTTCCAGACTCTTGCTGTCAGCTCAAAATGACAGGAAGTCGGCAGCGTGCAGTGCACCCGAGAGCGGTAGAGCTTCTCTCTTGGCGCATCTTCTCTCCATCTTCTTGCATGTTCTCTCTAATCCAGTAGGGCCACGATCAGAGAGGCCGCAGAGACTTGCCAACCTGATGTTTCCACAGCTCGCTCAGGACCGCCGCAACGTGGGTCTTGGCGGTGCCAGATGTTAGTTGAAAGACACGGACTTGGAAGGCAGCACAGATTTCCCTCTTGTGTTTAATCATGGTACCTAACCCCTTGTTTAGCAAGGCTTTAGAGATGCACATCACCTTGCTTCAAATGAAAAACTAGCTCTTGGTTCTCAGAGTGTAGTAACTTGTGGTCTTTCAGAGATTTGGCCTCTCCTTTCTCAGACTCTACAGCGTTTGTCATAAACTCTCGGAGTGTGTTAAACTACTCAGGCCATTTGCTGCGAGAGAAAGCAGAGACCTTGTTTGTAAGTAGTTTCTGCCGGCTGTAAAGGCAGGTTACCTGGGGCAGCACTCGAGTGGGTCGCAAAGGGGATGTTGGAGCGCTCCCTGGAAACGTCAGTTCTCAATCTTGCCTCTGGAGCAGAGCCGAGAAGCAGAACATACCCTAGGAGACTGACTGTGTAGGGCTGACTCATTAACCCTAGACTTCTGGTGGGCCAAACACCAATAGACTCCCCTATCACGCTTTACAAATACAGGAAAACTTTTCTCATTGCACACCAGGAACAAAAAAAGACAATCTTCGTGTGCCTTTATGTAAAGGCAAAGACAGTGTGTCTGAGATTTGAAAAAGCTAGTCCCTGATTTCCCAACCTGCAACTGTAAACACCGATCCATGACTCAGACGTGGATTCGTACATGAGGGACAAATGATCCTGAGGCCCGAGTGTGCTGAAATCACTGCGTTGTCTGTTGTGTAAGAGACTGAACCCGGCGAGTAGAGGAGGAACCCTTTGTCAGCAGCACGGCAAAGGCCCACAGTGCCCCTACCCACTGTTGGCTGTCCCTGGGAAATCCCAGTGTCACAAGACAACACACTCACCCTCATCAGACAGCGCTTTTCTCATCTGCCCACCGGCGGTGGGAGAGGAGTTAGAAAGGCCGGTTAAGAGACTCTGGAAAGGGAACCGTTTATGGCACTGAGCGGGAAGTGGCACTGGACACTGGACATGACCTGCTTCATGAGCAGGCTGGGTTTTCTGTCTTGTGGCGTGGGGGCCAGAAGTTAGTCAATTCTGTATTTATGTTTGGGGAAGTAACTCTGCCCCTACCCCCACCCCCCACCCCCTTAAAAGAGCAAGATTCATAGTATGCATTTTACGAGGTAGTTTCAAAATTTTGTGGGAAAATGAAACTAAAAGATAATGGAATTTTGTCACCGATTTTAAAAGCTCCCTCTTACTGTTAAAAAAGGAGGGTTCTTGATGAGAAATTTTGTTTGTACAAAGATTCACAAGGCTACAATTAATTTGGGGTAAAACAAGATCCAAAAATAACCTTTCCTGAAACATACAGTGCCTTTCTGATTAACAGAGTGTTCTTGCACGTATTATCTCTAATGTCACAGCTCCTCTTGGTTGGGCGTCTCATTATGTCCTGTCCGTTTTACAAGTGAAGACGTACCATTCAACGCTGCCGGAGTTCACAGCAATCATAAGTAGCATGCAGGCAGCAAGACCACTTCAAGTCTCCGAGACCAATGAGGTTCTTGCCACGGAGAATGCGCCGATGAGCTTCCCGGGTACTCAGGAGGGCTTCTCCTGGCACAGGCTGCCAAAGCCGGTTTCTTCATAGTGGTCAACCTACCGGTGGAATGGTGGTCTAAGGCAGCGTGATCATTTCCACAGGGAAGTTTTGTTTGCAGATTAGGTAAAACGCTCTTTGAGTTCTCAGTTGTGATCCTGACTCTTGAGTCTCGTTGGATGGGGACAGACCGACCACCTTGGGAAAAGTTTTCTATTCTTTTTTTGTCTCTTTTAAACTTGATATGGTTGGTTGTCTTGCAGTGGGAACTGGTTGCACTGGCCCTGGACAGAAAACCCCCAAACTGTGTAGCGTCTGGAATTTCAACCACTCTGCAATACTTTGAAGGGGGTTTCTTTATGGCCGTTGGGTCAGGGAACCTTAGGGAATTTCTGCAGAAGTTACAGTGATGAGTGCCTGCCTGAATGTGTGTATATATATTTGTATATATAAATATGCGTGTCCACCCGCACACGTGTCTGTCCCAACCGCATAAGAGGAAAACCATTTAAGGGCAAACAGAACGACGTGGAAGCCTCCAGAAGAAAATGGAGTGTCCTCTTTGATGACACTATTAGTTTTCAATTATCCCTAAAAAAAACTTTCCCTTTCTCTCCAGTTTCTTTCTCTTCCTAAATGTCAGCGGTAGCCACCCTCCCAGCACCGGCACTGCCCCTGCACCAATGTCCAGGCTTAGCCGACAGCTGGTGCCAGTGACCCACGCTCAGTTGGGTAAGCCACCTTTAGTGCACTGATGACCTCTGTAGTTGATAGAACATTGAACCGGTTCATTCTGGTTCAAGGCCCTGCTCAGAAATTTCCGTTCTACCTCAGATGCACCGTTACTATTTTGTAAAGAGTGCGCATTATCGCGTGACTTGCATGTAGGTACAGTGTGTCCGACTCAGCATCAACTTGACGGCCGAGTTTGGTTGTTTGTAGCATTTAACTTTTCTGTTCCTGTTTTCTCATCAGTGGAAAGGGCGGATTTTTGTGAGATTTTAGGTGTTTTGAACAGTATTTGGCACTTCAAAAATGCCACATACTAGCTCCATAAAAATGCTAAATACGAGGTTACAAAACCCTGTTTTCTCATCCCTTTTAGAATAAAAATGGAGTTGTTCGATCTTCCAAATTCTTGCTTTGAAAGTTCATTGTTTCATGTTGAGCTACTTTATGGTTTTAGAGATGTCTTTGTATCTCGGAGTTGACTCGGAGGACAGAGGAACATCACACCAAGCACAGCAGCCGCGGTGCCCCCGCAGCCCCACTCAGCTTCTTTAACAAACTCTTCAAGGCCAAGTTATTGTCAGCTTTGAGTGTTGGAGTGCTGCCGTGTGCCTCAGTCAGGAAAGGCAGGGCGAGATCAAGGTGGTGCTTTTATTCTGAGGAAATGCTGATTCTGATGCAGGTATATGGGATACATGTGCTCCAAGTGGATGACTGGGGAGGGGTGAGGCACTGGTCTCCGTTTCATGCAGTTACACAGGTCCCCATCAGGTGGTACCATGTGCTACAACTGGGATAAGAGCGTCCCTAGAAACCTGTGTGAAAATGTTGGTGGATGATATGTATTCCAGGAGTCAAAAAAGGATTAACTGCTCCCATTTACTGCTATGTCATCTAGACATTTGACCAACTGTGTTTCTCCGCCCACCCACCCACCCCATTGTTATCCAAATTTCCCAAGTATTCCAGTAAACTACAGGTGAAGAACATTTGATCCTCACAACAATAAATGTTCTTTATGATTAGTTCCCAGAAATGAATGCTTTGATAATGAGACGGTTCAGTTTGCCAGGAGATGTGGACAGAGCTCGACAATACGTATTACAGGTAAGTTGATTTTTTTTTCCCCCACTTGGCGGGGAAGGGGGTCAATAAGTATGGGAGAATCCTTTACCCAAACAGATAATGTAACATGGGAACTAAATGAAAAACCAAGAAGAGACCAGGTGTGGTCAAATCTTTGAGTTGACAAAAACATGTACAAATACTTGTACCATCTAATTTATTTATTTATAAGTATTTTATTAGGGGCTCATACAACTATTATCGCAATCCATACACACATCAATTGTATAAAGCGCATTTGTACATCATTCTCAAAACATTTTCTCTCCACTTAAACCCCCGACATTAGGTCCTCATTTTTCCCCTCCCTCCCCCCTCCCCACTCCCTCATGAGCACTTGATAGTTTATAAATTGGTATTTTGTCATATCTTGCCCTGCCCGATGTCTCCCTTCACCCACTTTTCGGTTGTCTGTCCCCAGGGAGGAGGTCACATTTTTCTTATCGAATATATCCCAAATTTTCTAATTAAATTGGCCTTAGGTAAAGCTCAGGGCTAATACTTTTAATTAATCTTTTAATAAAAACATACACATTCCAAGTGACGATCCTGTGAGGCGAGGGTTGAGACCCATTGCTTAGAGCTCCTCTGCCTGTGTCTGTTGAGAACGCCCCTGGGTCCCCCATGCTGGCCTCCAGCCGATCCAAGCCCTGCTCATTGCATGACCAGACTACCGGTCCGTCTAGCCCATCCTTGAGAGCTGCTGCAGCCTCAACCAAAGCAACCCGCTGCCCTCAGGCTGCCTGCCATGTGGCCCAAGTGTCTGTCCACAGGGCTGTCAAAGGTGGAACCTCTCAGAGGCCAAGCACCAGGATTAAACTTCCTGGGTGCCTCTGGGTGGGCTTGGTAACACCTTCCCAGTCACCTGACTGCTGAAAAGGTATGACAAATAAATGGTCGTCTAGGTTTTAAATAACAAGCAAATGTGAAATGTTTTTCTTTCATCTGAAGGGAAGCTGTTTCACATTCAGTGGCTATAAGCTTTCTTCAATTCAAATGCATTGCTAGTGTTTAAAAACAGCCTCAGCAGGACCGTTCTGCACAAGCCCATTTTTTTGCAGTTTTAGTTGTGCTGTCTTTGACATTGGAAAATGAGCTTTTTCCATAATTCAAATCCAAAGTCCATTGCAGCCAATCCATTTAGTGAACTGCATGGAATTTCAACATGCCCTCCATCTAGGTCTGTATTTATCCGAAGGTGCAATTCCCATTTCTCTGCTGCTCGGCCATTTGGCAACTTTGGGGGATAAGTGTTCTTTGAGTTCGGGGAGCAAAAAGCAGTCGCAAGGGACAAGACTTGGGGCTGGAGAGTGGCTGGTGTGAATTTTCCCAACAAACTTCTTCTGGATGGCCCTTGCCACCTTCAAAGTAAGGAGCCAGGTGTATTGTGATTGGGGAACAAATTCCTTGGAGCCACTCACCTTGCCTTTTTCTCCCAGCGTGGTTTAAACTTCTTCCTAACAACCGCCAGGCGTCTGTGGCCTTCAAGCAGATCTAGCAAGATTAGCCCTCTGAGGTCCTAAGAAGAGTTGACAGCCTCTGAACTGACCTCCTACCTCTGGCTCAACAGACATGCTTGCAGCCCACTGTTCTGATTGGACCTTTGTGTCTTGATGGTACCCTAATGAGACTTAGACAAGTGCCTCGGTTTATTGCTGAGAAACGTGACTGCATCCAGCAGCCATGCGACATGTTTAAGCACGTTTTGTTTGGAATAAGCCCCTGTATGTGTGCACTAGAACCCTCATAGCCCTACTCTGACTTACCCATAGACAATTAGAAGATGTGAAAGAATTTCAAATAATTAACTTTGGGGTTGTTGGAAAATTTTTAGAAACCTTTTGGGTTTCCAAAAAGCAAGTTCCCTCTAAAGGACATATTTCTATTTTAACTGGCAGTAGGGATAAAGATGAAACTGTCTACTCCTACGAAGTCAGTCTCAGAAACTCACAGGAGCAGTTCTAATCTGCCCTGAAGGGTCGATATGGGTTGGAATCAACTGGGTGGCTGTGAGTTTGGTTTTTAGTGTTCAAAGCATCACAATGTGCTACACAGGCTACTTCTTTGGAGGATCATTTAACAGGATTGTAAAAACTCAGTAGGGGAGTGGGCTGCAGCTGATAAACTAGTCTGGCTGAGCTGTCACAGAGAGGTTTGGCATAGGAAAGATTACTGAGAACTGAAGTGTGAAATGGGATTGAAAAGGGGAATTAACTGTAACCCTTAAGGCAAAACAGTGAAGTTCTTTCTCATAAGCTTGCGCAGAAATGTACTTTGGGGGAGTGGGAAATGCAGCTTTTCTCTCAAGAAATTCTTCAAAGGCCTGGAAAATCTAGCACCTGGTTCACACACAGGGCTCATTAAATATGAACAACTTGGCTTGACAGTTGGTGAATGCTTGCTACATGAAAGAAGATTAAGGTAAACAGAAATTTAAAAATCAAAAGAAATACAAACAGGTAGATTTTAACAGAAAACTCTAAGAGCAAGCTCTAAGAACAAAGAAAACCAAAACTTGAGATTAAACAAAAAGGAAGTCAGAGCAGGAGGCAGTGTGAGGAGTGGGGCAGGCGAAGGAGCAGAGAAGACTGCAATGGATGAGCTGACCAGAACGTGAGAGCTCCGCTCTGTAAATCTGCACCTGATTCACAAGGGAAAGGTTTTTTAAGGTTAAAAAAAGGAAAAGGTTTTCTGCATAAACAGATTCAATTGTCACGTTAACAGACACTGAATGTTAGAAGGACGTGAAATAAAACCTTCCAAGTGTTGAGGAAACATTTTAAACCTAGATGTCCATGCCTAGCCAAACTCTCCATTAAGTTTGAAGGCAAAAGAAAGCCATTGTCATAAAAACTGGATGTCCCGTACGCTGCCAAGGAAGGTGTAGGTACTGGACACCAATGACATGAGCCACAAACCCAAGGAAAAGACACCCGAGGGCAGATGTAAAAAGCAGACTGTCCAAGTAACAGAGTGACTAGTCCACAAGACATCTTCAGATTGTACAGTGCCCTTCCCACGATGGAAAAGGAAGAGTCAGTTGTGTGTCACAGTGTGGGCAACTTACTGGTAGAGACTATGAGACCTTTTGATCATGTTAGGGATATTTGACTCTAAATGACAGAGCAGCCATTAATGTACAGCTATGAAGTAATGAGTACATTTTCTTTAATAACCTTTTTATATCATGGAAGTAATACTTTATTAGTGGTTAGGTTCTAGAAACAACTGACAAGTTACATATAGAACACGTGTTACCAATCCCTAAATGTAATGTCAAAGTATTAGTAGGAAGACATACAATCAATCCCCTTTTAAAATCTTGAGTTAATGCTACAAAATGACAAAGGTAATCAGTAGAATTAAAGATATATAATGACCAAATCAGCAGGCAGCATACTATACTTTGGCTGTAAGTGATAACTAAAGCTGGTAATCTGGAAATATAGGCGTAAAGTCAAGAACCAAAACCAAGATTGGTGCCTTTGAAAGAGGGGAGGCCTAAGGATCACAAAGAAGAGATGAGCCAGTCAGGGTGCACCATAACACCACTGAAACATACATCTTTCCTCTAGTTCCTTAATGCCCCCCCCCACACACACACACAGTATCATGACCCCAATTCTACCTTACAAATCCAGCTGGACCAGAGCATGTAACTGGTACAGCTCACAACATAGGGAATCCAGGCCAGATCAATCCCACAGGACCAATAATGAATAGTGATACCAGAAGGGTAAGGTCAGAGGAGAGAGGGGGAACCCATCACAATAACCCCCTCCGAGGGTGACGGACAACAGAAAAGTGGGTGAAGGGAGATAGCAGTAGGTGCAAGACATGAAAAAAAAAATTAGTAAATGATCAAAGAGGGAGGAGGGAAAATAATAAGGAGCCATTAACAAGGGCTCAAGTAAAAAATGTTTTGAAAATGATGGCAACAAATGTAAAGATGTGCTTGACACAATGGATGTATGCTTGGTGATAAGAACTGTACAAGCCCCCAGTGCATGGTGATAAGAACTGTACAAGCCCCCAATAAAATTTGGAGAGAAAAAAAGGCGGGGGGAGGACAACGGTTGATTTCTGTCACAAACTCCTTTTCATTATGTTACGGATAAGTGGGTAAGCCAAAAAGTACTGCTCCATCCTCGTAGAAATCTTTATTAAACAAAAATTTCAAAATGTGCAGTTAAATGTTTACTGGTGTTCTCCATCTAGAACCCTAACCCATCCCCCAAGGACTTCTGTGCTCTTGGATTGGACCACAAACAGCAGTTCTGCAACTTTTGAGGGGCTGATCGTGCTCCTTTCAAATGTTGACTTTGGGGGAACAACATGAAGTCTGGAGGGGCAAAATCAAGGGTGTCGGGCAGATAGGGTAAGGTTTCCCGACAACACTTTCATAGGGCTTCCCTCAAAGAATAAGCAGGCATTACTGTCAGGGTGGGGATTAAAAATTCCTTGGTACCTTGGAGTTTCCCTCACCAACCGTCTTTTCCATTTTCTTAAAACTTCTTCCTAAGTAGTCCCCCTTGGTTGTCCAAGAAAGTCTATCTGGTTTACCTTGTGGATCCAAAAGCACAGTTAACCATAACCTTCTAGCCTAATAACCTGTGTCTTGATTTTAAATGGCCTAATAGATCCCACAGAGAATTTGTCTGCAGGCATCCACTGATCGCAGAGACATGTTTAAACACATGGAAGACATTTTGTTTGGAATATACCCCTGGAACTCTAATATCAATATTTGGGGAGTTATCCTCATATATTTCATTTAATAAAGGAAAAATTTTCACTTTAGGTTTTTCAATTTTTAATGGTATAAAGCTCTTGTATGTAGAACTTTTGGAAAAATAGATGGCTACTCAAATATTAATAAGTTTTATACCGTAATAAAATTTCTCTACTAGCTGGGGAAAGGTCATAAAATAAATGTTCAGAGGCGGCTAGAACACCGGGTTGAAGAGAGTACACTCAAATATCGAGTGGGTTCTCCGAGCAGCCTTTGTACAACAGAACAAGCCCTGTCCGCTGGCGCGCATCAGCCTCAGTTGTTGCTGTGCGTCAGCCCATTATCGGTACAGCCTCTGTCAGTCTACCTGGGGATCTTCTCTTTTTCCCTGACCCTGTACTTTATAAAGCATGATAAAAATGAAAAATAATTTTCTTATAACTTGGAAGCATCTCGTTGCCATCAAGTTAATTCCAACTCATAGTTAGATTATTGTCTTTACATCTTATACTCCACTCATCTAACCTTCAGTGTGCTTTGATTGATTACAACAGGAAATGAAGAGCTCACCAGTCAGTCAATAACATGTATGCGTTTCATTCTGTGCCCCACAGAGTGATGGTGTGCAGCAAACAACCTACCTCGCCCAGCGGTACTGCCAAGAAGCAATACGAGAGATCAGTAAACTTCGACCATCCCCAGAAAGAGATGCCCTCATTCAACTTTCAGAAACTGTACTCACAAGAGATAAATGACAATTCTTGTTGTTCTTGCTGGCAGCTATTTACCAGACTGTGCCTAAAGAATTTTGTCAAATACTTTGTTTGCTTCATGTGCAGATAACCAAAAAATCATTTTTTAAAAATCATTTCAACTTTACTGGTGGGTAATTTTTTTTAATTTGCAAAGTTTAATTTAAAATAAATTATATTGAAGAAAGCCATAACTAAGTAATTAAACCATCTGAACCTGTCATTCTAGCCCTATAAATTCTAATCGAGGTATCTTGATGGTTATATGTGGTATTGTTTACACTGTTAATATCCACATGTAAAGCCATTACACAAATAAATAATCAACGTTAAAAATTCCAAATGGTTTGTCATATTTCACCTTTACTGTGAAGGTAAAGGGAGCGTGGCAGTGAAGGTCTACATTAAGGCCATATCAGTTAATTCTGACAGCATCCAACATAATTCATAGAGGAGAATGGTTTATTATAAAAGACTATACATAAAATTTTGACAACAGGTTATATACACATTAAGAGAACATTACACTCAAAACAAAAAGCCAAAAAAGTAATTAAGTAATCACTAATGTTTAAATATGAAACAGTCACCTTGATTTTTAGTAGCAGTAATGGTCTTTAATTTTCAGAATTAAGTGTTTCCCCCTCCTCTTACTGTTCACTGTGCTGTTAGAAGTCTGTGCTGCCCAGTATACATAACTATAGTTTGAAACCCAAGTAAGTCTTCAATACACAGAAACCCACACTTGAGTACTCTTAATACCCCAAGCAATGTAGACTTCTGCACAAGAGAAACTATCCCTCGAGCCCTCCCATACATTAGAAACACACAAAGAGCATGTGTTGGCTTCAAATCATGCCAACCAAGACAAAAGCATCTGCTGGCTAGCTGTGTCCCTGTTCCCTGATCAATGGCTCACCCTGTGTCCCAACTATTTTATCTTTGAAATCTTTTTAGGTTGCTCTGCCAGCTAACAGTGCCTACTCAAAAGTAAATTGCATCCACGTTTACAAAAGGAGTATGTAAAAGACACATCGTTTCCTTTCACGGAACCAATCTATAACAGTTGGCTGTAAAACTGACGGAGTGACCATGTAGTCCCAAAGAATTTTACCTACAGGATGAAATGTGCACTTTATGACATATTTTCTTCACTCTGAGAAATTTAAATTCAGTAAATTGACTTGTACATGACCATTTCAGATTTTAAATCTGCAATCATCAATCACCTTGCAGTTTGAACAGATGGAGATTAAGACTGAATTTCTTTCAAAGTCAATACACTAAGAAAATAGAACCATAATTCTCCGATAAATCATCTTTTATTCATTTATTTACTTATTTATTTATTTATTTTAAAAGCAAACCAACAAAGGAAAGGACAAAAACCTTTGGTTCACTTATGTATTTATGAATGAAAAAAATTCATAATGCAAATTCACTCATTAAAAAACTTACGTACAAATTACAATGTTACAGATCACCCTTGTGTTTGTTTTGTTTCACGTGAAGACCTTGGAGACTCAATTATTTTATTTGTTTTTTGTGAGAGACTGCAAAGTATGAGTGCTCCAGGTAAACATCAAACAAATTGGAAGCATCTTGGATATTTTTGAAAGTATATTTCAATACATAAATTTGTATGCATGCTTTAAACAAATAGTATAGTTCAAGAGTGAGAGAATCTAACAAAAGTCTGACCAGCACCAGCATTTAAATTTTCTGCTTTCAAGATTAGTTTAACAGTGTTAGTAACCATGCTGCACTGAAAGATGTAATGGTACAATCTGAATCATGATTCATATATTATAACCCACTTCCCCAGAATATTTAGGCTGGTCAAAAAGTTAACAATGCATAAGTAAATGCATAAGCACAATCGGTTATGGACAGCTTCTTGTATAAAATGCTTTTAGGCAATATACAAACTGCCTCCAAGATTTATGCTTATGGGTAGACATTCAATTATACAGATAAAAGAGCATGTCCTGAAAATATGGGCACATTTTAAAACATTAAGACAATTCTGTTAACCATAATAGCCCCACAGTATGACTGAGTAATGAGAATCTACTTTAAAAGCCAAAAATTTAATCAGTATAGTGCATGATTGATTCAACATAGTTCCCAGGGAAGAGACCAGTCACTCGATTGCAGACTCCTTCATACCAGCCGTCGTCATTCTTCTTTATGACGTAAATGATTGCACCCTCCATAAACGACAGCTCATCATCCTTGTCTTTTGTGTAATCATATATTGCAACAACTATGGAGAAAGGAGTTGAAATATTACATGAGTGCATTATATTGAAATTTACTGGACTTTTATGACTTACTGCCAACTCAGTCCACAGGGATAACAAAAGCAACCACTTTCCTAAGTATAGGAGGGTCAGCTGCCCACCATGTGCCTAAATCACTGGCTTGACCTTGGGCCTAATTAACAATTGAATTAGAGTACATTCAATGGCATCTACTAATCTCTTCAGAAAAGATCTCTGAATTATGGGACGTAAATTAGCTATTTCAATTCATTCAGGTATGTGTTTCTTCCAAAATAACCTTGCAAAGCTGCACGGTTTTCAGTAGACCGGGCCATAACCCAGGCTATGTATTGAAAATACACACACTAGGAAGTAAGTAGCATCTTATTCCTATACAAGTCAAACATTCATGTATTTTATGGGGCAATACCCAATTCATTTGTTTGCATGCTTGCTTGCTTGCTTCAAAGGGAAAGTAGGTAAGTAAAATCTCATTAATTCATATTTAGAGAACTGTACACAAGTCTGTGCTATCTAGTTCTTTGCAAAGAGTGTTGTGGAAAAGGAAGATCATCTAGAAGCAGTCAATTTCCCAGCAAACTACTGGTTTATGAATTTAACAATTATTTTGCCTTTATAGCACAATAACGTTTTAGCACATGTGAAATGGTGATGTAGGCATTTTTGCACTGACTAGCCATTAATGTATTTTTTTTTCCTTTTTAAAAAAATTATTAAATACTTTTATTGGAGGTTCTACATCTTATCACAATCCACACATTCATCCAGTGTGTCAAGCACATTTGCACATACGCTGCCATCATCATTCTCAAAGCATTTCCCTCCCACCTAAGCCCGATATCAGCTCCCCATTTCTTCCCCTTTCCTCCCCCACCTGCCCTCCCTCAAGAACCCTTGATAAGTTACAGGTTATTATATTCATATATTACATCGTTCTCTGTCGCCGCTCACCTACCTTTCGGTTGTTCATCCCTCTGGAAGGATCCTTGTGATTTGATTCCCTCTGTCTCCCCCCACCCTCCCCTAATCCTCCTGCTATCTCTACTCGATGTTGGCCCTGAGGGGTTTATCTATTCCGGATTCTCTGTGTTGCATATTCTGGTGTACTCCAATTTGTAAGGTAGAATTGAGGTCATGATAGTGGGGGGAAGGAAGCACCAAGGAACGAGTGGAAAGTTGTGTGTTTCACTGGTGCTATACTGCACCCTGACTGGCTCATCTCCCTGTGTCCCCTGTGGGCATGTCTACAGATGGGCATTGGGTCTCCACTCCATGCCCCTCCCCTTACAGCTCTTAAAACATTCCATACATCAATTGTATCAAGCATATTTGTACATATGTTGCCATCATCATTTCCAAAATATTTTCTACTTGAGCTCTTGGTATAAGCTCCTCTTTTTTCCCCTCCCCTGTTATTCTTCATAGCTATTTTCCCCCTTAAAACAAGGAGTTTTATAGAGATTTAAAGTATCCTAGAATTTACTTTCTATATA
>NW_022111361.1:715340-741200 GCF_000313985.2 Echinops telfairi | reverse complement strand
TCTCTGAATTCGTGATTTAAAATAAGAGAGCTGAAAGACTGATTCACAGCATCCCCCTTCAAAAAATACTGTATTAAATAAATTAGTCCATCTCTTTCCACATTAATCCTGCAACAGAATAGTACTTTGAACTCTCAAGCATCTCAGGTTTCCCAAAACAGACGGTAAATAATCACCCAGAGATCAAGTGATGGGTAGAGATACGCCATTAAGGAAAATTGTACTGTGTATGTAGGTGATTTTATACTGATGATGATAATGGCCTACTACCTTTATACAGCTTTCAACAAACCAATTTTATTTCTTCATGTTCTGGTTCCACTCATGCCAAGAGCTGGTGGTAAGAGGACTGCCATAAATGATTTTTCTATTTTCAAGGTCCCCTTTGTCAATGAAATCTAGTACCATGCAAACAGCCCTTCCTCAATACACACATCCCTTCATATATGTGTATGTGATGACTATCTGTAGATAGCTGCACCACAGTAAGTATTCGGCCCTGCTGCTGCCTCATGGTGAGCACGTGCTAAGAGAATAGAACTGAGATCTAAGGAGGAGTTTGGGTTGTAACCTCTACAGAAGCAGACTGCCAGGCCTTTCTTCCTGTGTCCATGGGGGGTTCAAACTGCTAACCTTTAGCTCAGAGGAGGAGAGACTAGGCTTTCTATTCCCATAAACAGTTACAATCCCAGAAACCCGGGGTGCAGCACCAGGGGGGGGGAATATGATACTATGAGTCAACATTGACTTGACAAGAGAAAGTTTGGGTTTTTATGGACCTAATTCTCTGGAGTTTTCTGTCCCCCAACTTAGAAACAATGTTTTCAACCATTGTTGCTCCCGATAGATAAAACTTTTTAGATCTTTCTGTATCCTGGTTATTCTCTTCTGAAGGCATTCCTCTTTGCAAGATCCTGGGAATGTGGTAGTCAGAATTAGACTTAGGCCCATTCTATTCTAAATGAATATGATCTGAAGTTTGTTCATACAAACAGAGTCAATAGAAGGCCATGTATTTCAAAGGTAATCAAATATGATGAAGTAAATTATAAGCATTTTCAGAACACTATACAAATAAGGGATTAAAAAAAATACTTGTACCTTGATGAGACTGAAGTATTGAATTGTATGATAGGTGAATTATATGCTAATAGAACTGTAAGGAAAAAACAAAACCAATATACCCATTTAACAAAAGGACAATTCATAGGACAGAATTGGTTGAAAAAAGCATATAAAACTCCCTAGTCGCCATCTAGCTGAGAAGTAACAAAGCCCACATGGAAGAAGCACACCAGCCTGTGTGATCATGAGGTGTCGAGGGATCAGGTATCAGGCATCAAAGAACAAAAAAAATCATATCATTGTGAATGAGGGGGAATGTGAAGTGGAGACCCAAAGCCCATCTGCAGGCAACTGGACATCCCCTTACAGAAGGGTCGTGGGGAGGAGACAAGCCAGTGAGGGTGCAGTGTAGCAATGATGAAACATACAACTTTCCTCTAGTTCTTTAATGCTTGCTCTCCACCAACCCCCCTCACCACTATCATGATCCCAATGCTACCTTACAAATCCGGCTAGACCAGAGGATGTACACTGATACAGATAGGAACTGGAAACACAGGGAATCCAGGACAGATGAATCCCTCAGGACCAGTAGTGAGAGTGGCGATACTGGGACGGTGGGGTAGAAAGGGGAACCGATCACTAGGATCTACATCTAATTCCCTTCCTGGGGGGCATATAACAGAAAAGTGGGTGCAGGGAGATGTTGGACAGTGTAAGACATGACAAAATAATTATAAATTATCAAGGGTTCGGGAGGGAGGGAGGGGGGAAAATGAGCTGATACAAAGGGCTCAAGTAGAGAGCAAATGTTTTGAGAATGATGATGGCAACATATGTACAAATGTGCTTGACACAATGGATGGATGTATGGATTGTGATGAGTTGTACGAGCCCCCAATAAAATTATTAAAAAAAACAAAACTTCCTAGTCAACTATTTATTAATAGATAATTAAAGTAAATGACAGGGACCTTAGAACTATGGAATTAATTCTGTGAAACAAAATTCTGGTGATTTATCTCTTCATATACAAAGTTATCTAAATGCATTCCTAACTGATGCTTCTTTCCATGGTATTCATCAATATATTTAAATATATTTTAAAGTATTTAGATATAAAAAGTTTGTTTTTATTTTAAGAGTCTGAAAGTGGTTTTAAATCTTTACT
Organism: Echinops telfairi; assembly: GCF_000313985.2. Lineage (NCBI taxonomy): Eukaryota > Metazoa > Chordata > Mammalia > Afrosoricida > Tenrecidae > Echinops > Echinops telfairi. The sequence continues at coordinate 738,964 of NW_022111361.1, read as the reverse complement.
TATTATATGGTTTAAGTCATTTAACTCCATTTTGTTGTTGCTGTTGCCTTAGTTGTTTCATTCACTAGGAAACAAGCAAGTTAACTTCTAGCTGGGTGCACAGGCAGCCTGAATAAGCACATTCAAAAGGGAAGCACGCTCCTCCTTTTTACTGGACAATACTACAAAGTATAGTCAATAAGCTTCAACTAAATTGTCTCTGCTATTCCTTCACTCTCTACCGTTCACTCAATCCTTACTCATCTGCCCCTATAGGATGGAGCAGAACTGCCCCTGCGGGTTTCTGAAACTTTTAAATCTTTCAGGGAAGCCGACAGCCTAGTGGTCATCCCACCCCACCCCCAGCCCCAAAGAGCAGCTGGCAGCTTTGAACTGCAGGCCTTGCCGTCAGCCGCTCCCTGTGTCGCCCACTGTGCCACCGTGCCGCCTTTCCTAGCAGTTAGGTGAGTACACAAATTTGAGAAACATTGAATTTGGTCGTTTTCATACTTCTAAAACTCTAGAATTAGATTACTTTCCTTCATACTACCTCGCTGATGGCACCTTACCTTTCTCAATATAATTCTTGGGGGCCCAGGCAGGATCCCCATCTGCATATGGATCATTATACTGAACTACTGCAGCTTCCTCGTCTTCATAATCCACTGGAGGAGGTGGTGGTGGAGGTGGGGAGTCGTCAAACAGGGGAATGTCATCTGGTGGAGGTGGAGGTGGTGGAGTAGGACTGTCAGCAACTAAAAGGATTCAGGCAATTAATGTCAATCAGAAAATGGTCTCAAAGGACATTCTTAAGTTTTACAAGAGTGCTAACTCATATATAGCATGCACTATAATAAAACATGCAATGATTAGAAATAAAAGCTTGGTGTGTTAAACTTATGCCTAGTAGCATTTAAGAATAATTCTGAAACATTAAAATAAAGGCATTAGGAAGTACTACAAATGAGTCAATGCAAAGGTTAGGAGACAATGTCTTTTTCCATAATGATTATGGGAGTCATTTCCTTATTCCAAGGTTCATGACAGGACTCTTTTTCGACACTGAGATTATTTAGATTACTGTCTAAAACAAGCCACATGTCACAATGGTCATTTGGACTACAGCACTGGTTTTTTATCATTATATTAATAGTTTGGTAGCCTTTCATCAGGCTCATTCCTGCCCCTAATTTTTACTTTAGTTAGAAAAATTAGAAATAAATAAGGTAGGTGGATTTTTGTTTCTTGTTCACGTGGGTTTTCTCATGTTTAACTTAAAATTTAACAAGATTGACGTTAAAAATTAAATAATTCCTGAGTAGATAATCTCATTAAATATATTCTAAAATGCTTATTTTCATATTTACTTGTTAGTGCAGAAATCAAGCTAAGGTTTTTGCATTATTGCTAGGAAAACAAAGCTACAGGATGAGGGGAGACTAGATCACAGGATCCCATTTTGTAAGAATACACCTACAATTAAATTAAAAAATAAAGTGAGGGAAGATTGGATTCAAAATATAAATAAATTCACTTATGTCATGCAACATAAAACAACAAAAAAAGGATTAATATCACAAATCCTAAATGCCTGCAGTATGTGTATATATGCTTAAATACTCAGTGGAATAATAAAGGGGAAAATGTCAATCTAGAACTAGGAACCCTGAACTATTATGCTAAACCAAATCAGTTGCCTATGAGTCTATTCCAACTTATGGCGACAAATACGTAGCACAGTAGAACTGTGCTTCGTAGAGTTTTCAATGGCTGGTTTTGTGAAAATATTACCAGGTAATAAATGCATCCCATCTTTAGGAATTCAGAGCCAACTCATGTCTAATTTACAGTTCTGATCCACAAATGTCTTTAAAAGTGCAAGAGACGATAACAATGACTGCCACACACTGACTACAGGAGCTAAATGGTTAGATGTTGGAGAGCGTTCACACTACAAACAGAGTAACTCACAAGCCGATTTCAAGGCCTGTTTATGTGAACAAGGGAGAAAAAAATGTAAGTATCATCTATCTGTAAAAATACAGGTTTTCAAAGTTTACTCTAACACTGAGAATCTAAATCGCCAGATAAAACACTTTCAGATAATTGACCTTCAAGTCCGTGATTTCTATTTTATCTTTGAGAGGGATATGAAAAACGACTATTTTAAAGACCAACCCTGGGAGGTGATCACACACACTCCAGTAGCTATCAAACAGCTATCTACAATTTATTTTTGTACCAAATGCCTACATCCATTTTATCTTTGCTTATCACAAAGTTGTGTAGCACGCTTAAGAGGTCCCCACCCTAACATCAATTAGCCATAGCTCATAACCTTAATATGACCTATTGTTAAGTTACACATGCTTGTCTGAAAACCAGAAGTGCATTTCTATGTGATTTATACTCATTAATTTGTTCCACTTTCTGTATATTCAACTGTTGTGAATTCACATAGGTTTATCTTCAAATTATGTACACAGCGTAAGGAGTTTGGTCAAAGTAATTCTTTGTACAAGATCCTCTAGCAGCAAGTGTTAAGTAGATAGTTCAACACTGCTTTCTGATGTGAATCATAAACAGATATGAACACAGTGGCGTTTTATCGCTCATTCCTTCACATGTAACCACCCTGATTAATATGTTACCTGCTACAGGCATTCACAACGACCAGCTTTGAGTGCCATGAGAAACCAACTGTTTTAACGCACCAAAAAAGACCACATACATTGGAATACTCTGAAAGTGGTGACAGTTATCACCAACCCTCCTAATACACTTTTCAAAAAGTAGATGCCATCTTGTGATGGAAAATCAGTGTCAGGAGAATAACTGGCCTTGTTGGGAAAAGTGAATTAAAACACCATGTTTGCCTAAATAATGAACATCAATACTAGATGTCTAGCAAAACAGAATGAACAAAAAATGAATCAATAAACTTTGAACCCACAAATGTGATGTTTCATTATGGCTATTTAAAAACACTTATGAAATTTCACAGACTTAGCTTTTAAAGTCTTGCAGCAATAAGGACTAGCAATTTAATTATACTCATTAATTTTAAGAAAAGAGCTACTTATTTTTACTAAAGGCGTAAAACCTATTAAAGGTTTCAAACATATTAAAGTAAGGTTAATTTACACAAAATAAGTTCATTTTGAAGTTACAATTTTCATATGGCCACTAGATCAGATCACATACTTTTTAAGGTTGAGGGCTGTGTCTTAAACTATCTTTATTCTTTCCAGAGCCTTGCACATAACACCCTACACACAAACAAGGCTTGAGGCAGTGAGGGGATGGGGAAAATAGCACAACACAGTCAGCAGAAGCTGAAGAATAGAATTCCCCTCCAACAGTCTTCTTAAAAAAATGACTTGCCAAGTGGATTAAGCATTTGTTCAAATCATACTGAGATTATATTCAAAGTGATGGTCTCAAATAAAGTTAAACCACCTTACCATCTTCACCTTTACAATGGCTACAATGGCATGACAGAGCTGGTTCAATCGTGATGGTAATTTTGCATTTTGCTTACACCCACTACAATCACTTAACTAGGCCTACATGTCTTCTGGCACGTCAAAAGTATTAAGACAGTAAACGAGTTTATCCTGATTAAACCCATATACTCAAAACGATTTCTGAAATCATTCAGCCTGACCTTCAGTCAAAGACAAAGGGCCCTCGACTGATGAGCAAATGGATAACGTGGATATAATTTACTTAATCTTGAAGATTCCTTCTTATCCTATTAAGATGCCTTTTACAGACGTGCAAAAGGAGCCTGGTGCTGCCATGGGCTATATACCAAGCTGCTAACCAGGAAGTCCTTGGTTCAAACTCACCAGCCTCTCCTGGGGAGAAAGATGAGTCTGTGTGCTCCCATGATGGATTTAAAAGTCTCGGAAATCAGAGAGGTAGAGCTACACTGCCCTATATAGGGGTAAATGAGGTTCTTTTTTTTTTTTTTAATGGAAAGCTTTCTCTAAAATATTTCTAATTTAAAGGGGAGAGGGAGAATCCTGTCCCAAGTTCACAGTAAGTGTAATCTCACAGAAAAACTAATCTATCTTAATAAGTGTGTTGGAATTAGAATGTTTTCTAGCTAATTCCCTAAATAATTAAAGAAAGTAGTAGTTTCTGTACAATTTGAACTTTTGTGTTTGAGTGTGTTTTAAGAATCTGCAAAGAACAAGTTCCTGTCATAGGTTATTTAACTGCCTAAGGCTGCAGTCTGAAATTTCCCTAGGGCGTAATCATGCACACAGAGGACACACCGAAGACCCTGCTCTTCAGTTTCCGTAACAGCTGCACCTATCTTCAAGGGAAGATTAGCTTCTCAGGAAAGGTAAGGAAAATGAGGACTCATCAGCCATGCATGCGAGAGGGAGACAGCCTCTACTCTCGGGTAGCTCCCTTTCCCACACTTACTGTTTTCCTGCACCCTGGCCACGAAGCCTGTGAGAGGTATCTGTGGAGTCAACTGAGGCATAGGGGGAGGGGGTGGAGCAACAGAAACTGGTAGCCGACAGCATGGTATGGGGAAGTGAGACAAAGGAAAGGAAACAAACAAGAAGCAGAAGTCAGTTACAAGGACCACAAACACAAGTATGCCAAGAACAGTTTGCAAATGAAACAAAACAAAGCAAAACAACAAAACAAAAACCTGCACAAGTTTATTTCCCCATGGCATATGTAATAAGGCAGCCTTGTGCTTAGCTAGTTGGTTCATTTTAGTCAAGAACAAATACACTTAGTTTAATCCTGATGTTATATTGTTTGGGGAAATTTTTAATTTATCATCATATCTACTTGCCTGTAATGTGATTTTTAAATTCTAAGGAAAGACTTATACAATGAAGTTATTTTTATATTTGAAGTAGACAATTTTAAGTTTAAAGGCATCACTCCTAAATCTACTAGACTAGAATAAGAGTGATCAAAAGGATCCTGCTGTCAGGTAAGTATTGGACTGCAAACAGCAAAGTCACTGGTTCAAATTCACCAGTCACTCTGTAGGAGGATGAGGCTGTCTGCTCCCGTGCAGATTTAGCTATAACCTTGGAAACCCTGGACAAGCCCACTAGGCACTGAAATTGACTCCATGGCAGTAGGTACATTATGTTTTTCTGTTTGTTTAATTGTTCACTGAAGTTCATGAGTCATGAGAGATGAAAAGTAGCCTTTTAACGTTGTTAAGGAAAGGATTGGCCATAAGTTAAAAGTTTTTGTATTGAAATACTGCTAATGAGTTACCAGGTAGCTTGAAACACATTCCAGCCTCTTTCAGGAGAGTACAGAATTTATAGGAAAATGATACTAAATGCTCATTATGAGCAGTAAACGTACAAAAACTTTTAACAAACTGAAAGGCAAATCCACATGCTCACCACTCCGTCCATTTTAACAAGACAGTAATCAAGGAAAAGTCAGTGGGACTGGGTAGCAAAACTTGGTGTGCCGGTGGTCACCAAGCAGTGACATTAAATTGACCTACTTACATATATATTCCTAAGGAATAGTTAAAGGATGTTTCAGTTAATCAAATGTATAAAATTTGGTAATATAAAATTTTTTAAGAAGTTTCAAGAACCAAAGAAGCAATAACGTAAAACAAAACAATACATATGCATTAACATTCACTGGGTAGCTAAAACAACATTGAATTCACTATGAACTTGGTCCTAGTCATCCTGAAACTCTGTATATTAAAAAAGATTCATAGAGGTTTTGATGTTAAAAAATGAAACAAAACAAAACAAACTCCCCAAAATTCTACCAGAACTTTTAGGAAACCCCCTCGTCCTCGCCATGCTGGTTAGTACATAAAGAAAAGGTTAGCTGTGAAGGTATCATCTCACCACCACCACATTTAGACAGAGGGAAGTGTGCACATCAAAACACTAACAACATCTTACATACATCTAACTACACCACCAGCTCTCAGACTAAAGGATGATGAAATGTCACAAAATGTAATCAAATATTTAAACTTTGAAGCCAAATTTGCTTTACAACTTCCAAAGAATTCAGACATTCAGTAGTGAACTTGTGTTCTTTGAGAATTAAACAAGTCACTAAGAATTGCTAAAATAAAAGTACACAAACTTATTATGGTAGGAGTCGCTGGGTCAATGGAGTGTCTGAGTGAGGAAAAGAAGCCCAACGAACACTTAGTCATCTAAAGAGCCGTGAGAACATGAAACCTTCAGGGCATAAAATCCAGTGAGGCCAATAAGTTGATATTCTGTGCAGTATTCAGATGTTACCCCCTTTCATCACCGAAAGGGGACCAGGAAGAATGTGAAGTCCGTGCCTTGGTAGTAACTTGGGTCACATCGTAAGTCTGGAAAGGTTATCTGATTTGAGGGAAGTATCTGTGAATTTTTGTATGTCTTAAGTTTAAATTCTCAAAAAACGTAGGCTATAACACCATAGATCTAGAACCCTAAAATTGAAATGAAGATTCAGAGAACATTCCCTAGTTCTGCTTTAAAACACGATGCATGTTCAGAATGTGCATTATAAATAAAAGAACTTCCACCAACGTTCTATGCAAACGTGGAGTGTCACGATGAGGCAGTGTTTGTGAGTGGACTACGATGAGCACGTGTGCAGCTCTAGAAAGCAGTTACAAAAGCGACACGGGGACGGTGTCTTTCCAAGCTCTGCCCCAGTGATCACCACACTTTGAGCCAAGAATAAAACCCAGAAAATAGGTTCATTTCAGATCTCAGTTTCTGTTCCTTTTTTGGATTAAGCATTTTAGTATGTAAGTGGAAATTAAGGACTACCCTACGCAATTCAAGCTACAGTTTTTTAATCTTAACAGCTCTTAAACATCCATTGCAGTTAGTGCTGAGATGTGCGATTTGAGGTGAATAGAAATCAAAAGGAAATCCTTCCCTGTTAGAATTATTCAGCTAAAGTAAGCAGGCGATAAAATCTATTTCAATGGTTTTGAACTCATTTAACTATAGGTTCACAAGTGATAGCCACCAATTGTGACACTGTCTTAAATAAAATGTTTGTATCTTTAACTACTTGAAACATGCCAATAAATATGTTTGTATCTTTAACTACTTGAAACATGCCAATAATATTACTTGATTTGATTCATTTAAGTGACTTTTTGGGTTCTCTAATTCGATTAATGGTAATAAAAATACTATGTTAAAGTAAAATGCCAATTGAATTTCAATAAGGGAAACACACTTGTTAAATCTGAGTTGGGGGTGAAGAATGTGATAAGCAATTCTTCTGAAAATGGTATGAGATTCAAGGTCCAACTTTCTAAAGCAGAAACATGAAATAGTACAGTTTCAATTGTTGTCTATCACAGGCCAGATGAACAGTTACAAGTAATTTCCATCTAAAGGGAGCTCCACCGTTAAATGCCTGCAAAGCACCAGCTTACTTGAATTCTGAGAATAGAGTGGACCTCCATTCACATGAGGCTGAGCAGAGAACTGAGCCGTCACAGAGGGAGTCCGTCTGTATCCACCAGAAGATGCCGAAGAAGTGGTAGAGTTGTGCCGAGAAATCTGCCTGGTCATCGTGCCATACTGAGAACCAGGGGCTGAGCCCGGAGCTGCTGGAAAGCACCAGTCAAAGCAACCAACAGAGAGACGTGAGCACTGTACATCACCTCCGAGCGCGGGGCCAGACAGCGGCCCTCGGTAACCCAGGACTGCTTTCTAAAGCCCACAGCACAAAATCAAGAAAGATGTCAACTGAGAAAACAATAGCTCTCCCCAGTTAGTTAAAAACAGAAGGAAAAACAGATACTGTATGGAAAGTAAGTTACAGTCTTAAGCCTTTTAAATGAAACAACCCCAAAGGTTATTTTACTAATGTTATTTTTTTTCTGCACCATTAAAAAAATACTTAAGGTTTTACAGGTAGTCCCTGGCTTACTACAGGGTTGCAGTCAAAAAACCTGACTCTGGCAGAAGTAACCTACTTCTTTCTCCTTTTTGTTTTTATGTTTCATTATTATTGCCTTTCCTTCCATTATCAGCATCTCTATAAATCTGCTATTACATATAATAAACATACAAATATATTTTAACATTACATGTAGTGTGTATTACTAATGATGAGATACACACGGAGGGAAGAAGAGGAGTCTCTTCAGTGTAGGTCATAGTAGCTCAAATATAAGTCAGGGACTACCTGTATATATAAACTGTGCCTTCCCCACAAAATAGGTACCAAAAAAGTTAGACAAAAAAATCGGTAACAAAAAGGGGAGAAAATGTGAGTTTTTGAGGCAAGAAAGTATGAAAATTTTATTTGACTTACAAACTTCTTCCTTTCTCAGAAGTAAAGAATTTATCTAGTCTCATCTGGGCTAAATTTTAAAAATTTAAGCTGCTAATAGATTACTTCCCACATCTATTATTTTTATATGCTTTTGAATTTTTACTATTACCAGCAGTTATTGCTAGCAATACATTTTAGTACAATCATTTAGCAATAATTTCTAGTTTCAAAGCACTTATAAATGTGCAATATGTTGTATCTCTGCACATTTCCTAATGAACATACTTTTCCTATTACCTTATTGGGGAGTAAACGTTAAACTGGGGACATTTTTTGAATGTGTAAAATATGAACATCTTATAAGTTTGTTCTGGAAAAATCCCATTATCTTTCCAACTGTTAAAGAAAACTTTTCAAGAACAAATCTTCTCTCAGGAAAATTGCCCTTCTCCATTTGTTAAGAATTTTTATACAAGAACACCATGGACTCCATTTCATTTATGTGGAATACATGCTGGAAAGATTGCAACAAAACTACTACCTAACAGATAACATTTGCATATACTCTGGACAACCAGGTATCTTCGAACACTGTGGTGGATGAAGTCTGTATACTGTCATCAGCCCACAGGTTGGCTTCCATGCATGTTCTTCTAATGGGATGTCACATGGAAAACTATTTCCCCAGAGTTTTAAAGCTAAAAAAGGGTATTGCTTTGTAGCTGGGGGGAAAAAAAAGGAAGAAAATCTCATTATCTTTCTCTATACTAAAACAACTTCTTTTCCATATTACACTCAAAGCAATCAGTTGCATTTTTAATTATTATGCTTATCATATAGCAAAAACATCAATAATTCAATGTCATCTTTATCAACATTTCAAAAGCTTAATGTTCAAACGTTAATACAGTTAAAGCCTCTAAAGTTAACTACATTTACCAAGTTAACGTCTTAATTATCTTCTTTGCCTAAAGATTCCAAATCATGACAGACTTAAGAAAATGACAGCATCCTAGTTTATCATTTAGTTGTCTAACCTCTCCGCGAGGTCATACGAATCATTAGGTAAAACGGTGTATTTGTAAAGGTGGCTGATATGGAACATTTTTAGAGCTCCCGCGCCATAGTCAGTCACTAATTATTTGAATCGCTACCGTGTTCATTTAGTTGATAAAAATAGATTTTTAAAAGAATCATCTAATCAAAACCCTTCAAGAATGAATAACCTTGGACAAAATTTTCTAGAGAGCTAAGACAAGTGTTTAAACATATTGAATAGAAATCTCTGTATAATGTTTTTCAATTTCTAAGATTTACACAATAAAATAAAATGAAATAGATTTTTGGTGGTTCAAAACAGAAAGCCAACTGTTTGCCAATTGTCAAAACTATTTCCATGAAAAATTTTAATGTCATACAATGGAATAAATCATAATACCAAAGGACACATAATATGTATACAATAATTTAAAGAAAAATGCCAATGCAAGAAATAGAATATTATCAAAATCATTAAAGTTTCCTCTGTGCCTTGCCTTAAACACTCTTTCTTTATAGATATAGCCATAAACAATATACAGAGGTTTGCAAATTTATGAACCTTATGATGGAAAGATTTTGTGGGTTTTCTAGTGACCTATTCTATTCCTTCTATGCTAATTTTGAAGACACATCCATGCTAACAGATCATTCATCTTTATCATTATTTACATATAAATATTGCACAATTTATTTAGCCCTCTACCTTTACTAGATACCTGAGTTACAGATCCCTATTTTTACTATTAATAATACCATTGTGACCCTTCCTAAGCACGGTTCCTATAGCACAGTGATTCTCACACTTTGGTGCTGATCACAGCTTCACTGCGACAGCCAATTGTAGCAACTACGCTTGGTTTCTTTCTAGGGTTTCTGATTTAACATGTGCGGATTAGGACCTGAAAACGGACGTTTCTAACCAACTCCCAGTTGGTGCTGATTTTGTTGGTCTAGGAATCGCACTTTAAAAGCCAATGTTCTAGAACTTTGAAACTGTTTGGTTTTAAGGACGATTCTCAAAAGCTAGAGAACGCAAAAGAGGTTTTGTTGATGCTATAGATATAGTGGAAGTTAAAACTGACAACAGCTTTAAAACATATGACTACACAAGCACACATTCCATTAGCCAACAGAACAATGACTATCACGAACCATATCACTACCTCCGGAAAATTCTGCTGTACACTTGGGACTGAATGAGAATGAAAACGCATTTCATGCCTTAGTTGTTATTATCATGAATGGAATTCTGACCTCACAGACACCATAAAAGGACCTCAGGGTCCCCGAGGGGCCCACTGGCCATGTTTTGAAAACTGGCACTCTAGAAATACAACTGATACATCTATAGCAGGCACAGGTTTGATTTGACTAAGCAATAAAAAATTGCAATAAAAAATTACTTTCCAAAGTGAGTTTACCAACTAATAAACTTCCACCAGCAGAGTATTCTTCTGGCACTGTGTGTCTTCACTAGCATTTACTACTAGTGGAGTTTTGTACTGTTTACCTCCTTGGTCGGTAGGAAGCAGTGATTTTAATATTCATGTTCCTCATCCTTAGACTGAAGGCTCTTTCTTTCCCATATGGGCTGTCTCCCAACAATTTCTATTAATATGGTATTTTTCACACACACACACACACACACACACACACACACACACACACACACACACAGTCCCTCTTTCTCTTTTTGTGTATTATGTGCTCATTATTTTGATAGTGATTTGAGATGCTGCTGAAAACGTTATTTTGCCTTGAAGCTCAGGCGCTCCTCACTTACTACCTCATTCAACATTTCACTTCTAGGGCAACAGTGAAAAACCTGCAGACAACTATTCTGTGCATTAACAACATACATCTGGCAGTAACCAATGCCAAGGCAAGGTGAGAGGAACGCTGATTATGATGCTTATAGCTATTGTGTCGACTTGACTGGCCCATGATTCTCAATTATTTGGCATTTATATAATGATTTAGCCATCCTCCATTTTGTGATGTCATGTGGTCATACTCTGACTTTAGTACAACGCTTGCTCTTTGAAACCTACATACTTATGTTCATTAAGTGAGGAGTGGGCGTATTTGAAACACCTCATTATCCATCGCTACCCAGATGATGATGATGCTGATGACTGTGTATTTCTAGGCTGAAGAGTTTTTATACTATATTTATATTTTACCTTCCTTATACAATTCAATCGAGTCAACCCCAACTTGGGAATAATTTAAGTGAATTTTACTCAAAAACTCTATAGCCTTTTTGATGTCCTAAAAGCAGAGCTAGCTCAATTTTCACGCTGTGATCCACGGTAAAGACTCCGCGCACCTGCACCACACACGTCTGTTTCTCCTTGTGTCCTCACACTTCACCCCAGCGTGTTGACTGTCCTATAAACCAGGGAGTTCCAAATCAAGTGTCATTTGAAAACCAAAAAATCAGATTAGATTACTAATTTAAAAAAATTATTTTGAACCATCACTGCTATAATTTTCCTACACAAATCTAAACAAGTAACACATTGAATTTGTAATAAGCCAAGTCAGAAACCTTTTACATTACATAGAGCATTATTGTATATTTCCTTGCTGTGTAACTTCAGAGGCCTTTCACCAGAAGAAATTAGTAGATTGGATGTAATACGTTACAACTTTGGTGTTATATACCACCACCTACAACTTACTAATTATAAACACTAACCATCGTTAGGTGCAAAGAAGTTTATTATGACTTATGCAAAGTAAGTTACATCACTCCAACGGTTCTGCAGCCTCACCTATCACAGTGCTCACTGGGAGAGGAGGTGGAAGTGCTGGTGCTGGGGGGCTTCAGAAGGAGGAAGGACAAAAATGTTTTCTAATAAAATAGTTTATAATTCAGGTCAGAGCGAAGCAGTAAGAAAGCACAATGTATGCAAAAGAAAAGAGACGCACATACGTAAAGCATGTTCGCTTAGATCTGCATGTAAACGAGGTCCGCACCTATGAGTACCTCTTCGTCCTTTTTCAATGGCATTCTGACGCTGTGTGGGGTTCTTTCCCTTACAGTGTTACTATCATACTTAATGTTTAAATTGATATTGAATAGTGCAAGAAGTCTCCATTTCATTAACTGGCAATCCAGGGCTCATTTAATATTCTAAAGAGTAAACAGGTTTCCCTCTTTAATCCCATGTGATTCTCACGGCATTTCACTAAAATACACATTGAATATGATACATAAAAGCCGTAAGATCACAGGAGAAGGTAACATCAGAAGTGAGATATCAGCCAAAAAGGCAACTCTTTGAAATATTACATATGTTTATATAGAGACACTGACCCTTTGGCTATAGCATCACACAATACTGGTTTGCTCTTGAAATTTAAAAAAAAATCAATCATTCTTGAACAGTACCCAAGATAAGTATTTCTCAAGTGTAATGCCAGGAAAGTTACTTACTATGCGTTCTACATCGAGAGAAGCGCCTGGTGAAATGCAAATGACCTCATGAAAACCAATGTAAAAAAAGAGTTTTCAATTTATTAGTAACCTCTATTCTAGTAAAAAAATCACATACATTTAATAAATGTTATCCAGCATAACTTTAAACTCTTTTAGCCTTCTACCAGAAAGCTCATAAATATTATTATCACATATTAGACATTAACGTTTAATGTACCTGGCCCAATAGTGGGTGGTGAAGGTGTAGGCACGGCAATGGGAATGCCAATACTGCTGCCGCCGCTGTTCTCCCTACTTCCACTCCCTCCACTGCTGCCACTGCAAAGAAACAACTATAGGTAAAAGCAACTCTCAAGATTTACCACAAAGGTGAACATAATCAACTGAAGGCCATCAAAACTTTTTATGCTGTGCACGTCTGCGTTTGTGCATGTGTGCGTGTAAGCAGAAATTCATAGTGCTGATTACAAATCTTGACTTGAATATCTAAAGTGACTCTTGCTTCATTCTAGTTCTCAATTTATATGAAACCAATGTAATCATAACACAAAACTCAGATGAAATCATCCTGAGAGAAGTATTTTAAAAACATTACCTATAAAATTGTATTGGGTAATGCATTACCAAAAAAATGTTATGGAACAGTCCACAGCTATTTATTCACAGCCCATGAACCACAGTGAACAAAGCAGACAGAATCCACATCGACATGGAGCACCTACAGGAGCACGGAAAAACAGACACTAGAAGAGGGTAATGGGTGCTATTAAAAAATAATAATGTACAAGAGCTATGGAAGGTAATTAAAAGGGATAGTAATACTAGCCTGAAATTAACATTTCCACTTACCATTAAAAAAGGTGATTAAAGGCAGGGAAATTTTCTGGAAAATTAATATAATCATATAAATGATCTCATAGCACTGTTACACAGTTGGGTAATCAATAAAGTCTGGAATAGTCACTACTGTTAATGACTAACCAACTTGCTACTCTTTTACTCCCCCTCTGGGTAGAACACCTTTCACTATCCAGTTATTTCAGGTAATCCGTGTACACACACATATGCTACATATTACGCTTTCAGTATCAACATCGTTAAGTTCAGAAATTCAATGGGGCAAAGAATTTTCAAGAGGCCATTCTGTGTAACTAGAGCATTGTAGATCGATGAATACTTTTTTGCACTTACTATGCTTCACTGTAATTATTTTTACAATTTTTTTTTAAACAAGTGTGGGAATCGGCGAACTATGGCCCATGAGCCAAATCTGGTAAGACTACACCAAACTTGTACAACCTGTAAACTAGTTTTCAGGGGTGTGGGATTTTTTTGTTTTTACAGTTTTAAATTTGGCGGGGGGTGTCCTATTTTGTGGCACATTAAAATGATATGAAATTCAAATTCCGTTATCCAAAAAGTTTTATTGGAACATAGCTATGCTTGTTCATTTATGATTTTTTTTATGACTGATAACCAAAACCAAGCTCCCTGCCATTGAGTTGTTTCTAACACAAAGGGATCCGATAAAACGGGGTAGAATGGGCCCTGTGAGTGTCTGAGACCCTAGCTCTTGCTAGGAATAGAAAGCCTTTGTCATTCTCAAACTGCTGGCCTTGTGGTTTGTAGCCCAATGGGTAACTAGTGTGCCACTCAGGCTGGTGCTCAAAAATGGAAATTATTCCTTTTGCAGGGAAGAAGACAGAAGGCAATGATTGAGAAAGGGCCCTGGATTGTTGATAACATTTCATGCTCTGATCTGGATAATGGTTACATGGATGTGTTCAATTTGCATTAACTCCATCAAGCTACAGACAAAATAAATGTATGCTATGCTCTATAACCAATCAGCAGGTACCTTCAAAGTAGTTGAGTTCTATAATTTAACAAAAATCTAATTATAAAATAGCTTCTATTCTATTCTGTCATTATTCTTCAGAGCTAAGCTAAACCTTTCCTGTAATGTTTCACATTGCATAATTTTGGTGGCATTTAATCTTTTATCCAAAAACATTTCAGTAGTTGTCTTGCTCTTGTTAAAAAAAAAAATTGTGGGGGCTCATTCAAAGATTTATCTGTTATCTCCGTCAAAAAACGTGCTCAGATGTAGAAATATCTAAAACATAGAAGTTACAGCAAAAACTTATAGGCTCTCTATATTATTGTCCTCCCTTTTATATTCTCTATCAGTAATTGAGAAGTACTTTACCTTTACTTAGCACCCGTGTTGGAAGAGTAAATCACCTCCACTCTCAGGTGTTCACATTCTCAAGCCCAAGGTTTACCTGTGTGTCCTCGGTCTCTGATTTAAAGAAGCTGTCCTGCCTGGACTATGCTGACTTCCAAGCCTAGCAGGACTCGTCATGTAGTCATTAGGGACTGTTGGGGGTTTAACAGGTTCCAAGGTTTTGTAAGGAGTATTCCGTCTAAAGGAGCATAATAGAAAAAGGAATAACGGATAAGAGAAGTACGAGTGGTATTTCCCCCCTCAAATCTGTGATTCTTTCTTTGTGACCCAATGCAACACAGCAAATAATAATTATAAGCTAAAATCATAAAAAGGTTAAAGTGCAAGTTTTAAGTGAGATCTACTGATTTTGTTATTTTCAAACAAAAACTAAAGTGTGTTACTTTTTTTAGGGTAATTTAAAGTTCCAACCTTAAATTTCTAAAAATAATGCTATCATTTAAATGCTTGAAAATATCAAACGTTGAAATACACGTTATTCCCAGTTCGGTCAGCCATAAACTACTCAGTCACCCAAAAGAGAAATAATCTACTCTGATTTGTCCCTACCTCAACCTGGAAGTATAAAACAAATGCATTTTGATCCGAGGTATGATGCCATTACATTCTCAAGAAATGATTTGTACTTTTCTGCTTAATACCTTCACATACTTTCTCAGGGGTGGAGGAATTCACAAAATGAAAAAGACAACTAAGATCCTCCAAAAATTGTATTATTGGTCCTTGTAGGTACCCCTCCACCAAAAATAAGAAATTTTCTCTGTTAAGGGGAACCACTTTTCAGAAATATCTTATTAGCGTAGGAATTGGGAAGGAAGAAACCACCAACTGTTACCTTTTCTACTTCTCCAATTGGCCTTTCCACAAAGCCACTCTAGCATGAAGGGGCCTAAGCCTACAAGCAGAAGCACAGTTAGAAGCACTCCAGGTAAAAGTCCTTAAATCTCAGGAGCCAAGTAACAGAGAAAACAGAAGAGCTGCAGGCTACCAAACCAAACTACATAAAGCAGACCACTTACTCAATGTTCTACAGCACAAATACTGTAAACACACATGAAGGGACCACATGAATCCTCTGGTCAAACCATCTGAACAAGCTGAAGTCAGACTTATATTTCAAAAAATGAATTGGGAGACAAAAAAGTGAACAATGCTCTTTTTACAAAATACATAAAAGGACTTTCTAGCATAGACTTCTACAGAGAATACTATAAAACAGGCAGATTCATTTTGGATTCTGTTCAGGGAAAATAAGAACCAAAATGAATTTATAAAAGATAAGTGTCACATAGAGAGGGTCCCAAGGCAAAGATCCACACATTTACTTAAGTCCCCAAAATACCGTTTCTTTTAACATAAAAAAATGTTGTTGAGTTCTTACCCCAATGTTCCCCGGCCTGACATAGGAGGACTTGGTGGTTTCTGAGTAGGAGGATTTGTTCTCGACAGTGTGCCAGTTCTTGCAGGCTGGCTATTTCCATGCTAAAATGTGGAAAGAAAGGCTTTTATTTTTACACCAAATTGTTCTCTTGGTGTATTGACACTGTGTATTATTATTATTTAATATCAGAATGTGAAGTGAGGATTCCCAGACAGTTTTCATGCAGACTTTAGTACCACCTTTTTAAACGTAAAGAAAGCATTTGCATTGAGCTGTCCTAATTATTTTGTGTCATTTACGGCAAAATATATAGGTGAGATTACTGGGTTTTATGTATTACTTTATTGTGAACTTTACACAAATTAACTGAAATCAAAATTAACAGGTCTCCTAAAATGTTGGGGAGGACAATCCAAACCCTTTGCCATTGAGCTGATTTCGACTTAAAGCAACCTACCCCATGTGTTACAGAGTAGAACTGCTCCATCGGGTTTTCTCGGCTGTAACCTTTATCAAAGGAGATTGTCAGCACTTGCTTCAGCACTATCACTGGGTGGGTCTGAACTGACACCTTTTGATTGTTGTCTAACACAAACCATTTGTTGTCTCCCAGGGAGCAGAAACATTGTTGGCAAGGTGCATATCTAAACCACAGATCAGACAGTACCAGTTTAAATATCCACCTGAAAGATCATCTTTCCTCTGATAAGTGAGTAGCAAAGTCACATATGTCTGGGAAACCTCCCAATTGTAAGTCAATAAAAAGCAAGGCAACTATGAAAAAAAAAAAAGAGTGAAGCAATAAATGTTAGCGAAATTAATGTTCCTATATCAATGCAGATGTCAATATATCCTTGATATATTAACACATCCAAGGCGGAATGTTGCTAATTTGAACTGAGTTTCAGTATATTTAATCTATATAAATCCTATGAGGAAAAAGCAGACAGACATACGAGGAGTTTTCAATTTTAGTAACTCTGCAGCCTCTATCAATATAGAGGAAACACTGGATCAAAGGATAAATGATGTCTCTTACCTTGGCTTTTAGCCACTTTACGTTGGCAAAAAAAGGGGGGAAAAGTAGAAATTAATTCTAAATAAATTATATCTGATAGGATAGGTTTACATTTCTAATAATTAAATTCATATTAAGGTTTATTTACTGAGCCATATTTCAATTTTGTTAAGAAAAAGATCAACATAAACAGTGGAGAAGTATTTATATGTTTCACATATTTTTAAGATACATTCAAAAGGAAACCACCAGTTAAGTTAAATAAGCCACAACACAGGCCTAACTATTTCTTTGATTAGTATTTTATCTATGGAATGATTTTGATTGAATTAGATATTTTTAATGTGGTTTAATTTAAGCAAAGACACCATTATAACACTTTAGACATAGTATTCTAACACCTTAGCATACAAGACGCTACAACAGCCACCACTGCTATCAAGTTGCTTTCGACTCAAAGCAACCCTACATGGGGTTCCCAAGGCTGTGAATCATTACAGAAGCAGACAGCCTTATCTTGTCCCCACAAAGTAGCTGGTGGGCTCAACTGCCACCCTTGCAGTTGGCACTCCAATGTTCACCGCCAGGGCTCCTTAGACTTTACTAAATCATGCAGGCCTAAAGATGAGTATCCATTACTTCAATGGTAGTATACCTAGCTACTCACTTACTTAACTATCTCGTTACCTGACATTTCACATTGACACAACAGTAAAGAATCTGCTATGCAAAAATTTTACAAGCTACACACGCACAACGACCAAAGTCGAGGTGAGAGGGATACGTGGTAAAGTTGTGCATCAACTGGGCTAACCCCAAGGTTCTCAGTGGTTTGGCAGTTATGGAACGATGTGTTTGGGCAGTTATAGACTAATGAACTGTAAATAGTACAATGAAAAATCAGAGGTTGCTTCCAGATTCAGAAAAAGACCTACCACTTTGATATTTAAAAACAAACGCACCACATATAGTAATACCTTAACTGGACTTTGACTAAGGAATAAATCAACAGGGTCTAGAAAAATGCTTCCCTGTGAGCTTATGAACCCAAATCTTTAACATGCCAATTTGAGGCTAGAGACCACTTTAGCTCCCAGAGTTGCTTTAACCCATTGAGTACGGATTCATAAGCTTAAATGCTACTTCTATGAAAGATAACTAGTTGATACACAAAAAATAATGGGTATAATTCTAATGCATCACTTGTATCATTATCTCATTGCTGTCAAGTTGTTTTTAATCCAGGATGACCCTATGAGTGTAAATATAACTGCAGAACACCAGGCCTTTCTTCTGGGACACATCTGGGTCAATGTGAGCGGCTAACCTGTAATTTATGAGTCAAACGCTGACGCAGGCAAAAGCACCATCCACGCACTTACACAGTACCACTCAAAAAATCAAAAACAAAAAAAAACTTCAGGTTTTATAGTTAAAGGTCTTTATAAAGATTTTTTGAGTTTCAGATACTTTACATGACACCCGTCATTCTAAATATGCTATGTATCATGTTATGAGTGACCATAAAAGCAACATTAAGGAGTAATCCAAAAGAGTAATTTATTTTACCTTACATGTATTTTCATTTCTAAAAAATCATACCACAATTTTTATATTTTCATTTTTATGTAGCACTACTTTACTAATCTGTATCTGAAAATAGTATGAGATCCTACGTAACTTCTAGTTTCACACTTGTATTTTTTAAAACTAAAAAAGAATACAATTACAAGAATCCTTAAAGATATGCTATACTAATGTAATAAGCATTATAATACACTGAGCACTATTTCACAGTAACTTAGAAAATAGAAAATATTGTAAATGCTACCAAATATTTCCTCTCAACTGTTGTTTTATATGAACAAGAACGGATAAATATATCTTTTAAATAGACATAAAACCTAGCATTTACTTATCAGTTTGTCCCAAATGACAGACTGAAAATAGACCACATAGGAATGAAATTTCTAGTTGAACTCTGCTGCTATGTAATGGTGTGACCTTTCACCTGCTGATCAGTTCAATTTCTCCCTCTACTAAGTTTCTGTTTGTGTATTACAAGAGTGTGGTACAGTGCATTAGAAGGAAACTATCTCTGTATCTTACAGATCAAAATATTATCATTTTAAGAATTTATAAAATGTTCCCACCTAATTATCCTGAAAGCATGTGACTTCAGTCTCACATCTCTTCTTTAGCATTTAGGTTGATGAATGAGTAATTTTAGCATTCCCCTACAATCTTATATACGAAAACAATAGAATTATCTTTGATTCCTCCTTATTTTCTGTCTTCATGTAGATTATAAGCTTTGTGAACCAGAGACTACTACATGCTTGTTATCTAATTCAAAGGCCAATTTTTTTAAATATTGATTGGTCCACTCTGTTTAATAGAAAGCTGTTTGTAAAAATCAGTTCATATGTGGTCTCTATCCTAAACTATCATCTGCATTAGGAAAACATAAGAACTCCGAGATCATCTTGTCTTTCAGGGCAGTGAAGTAAGCACACGCAGACATGTAATACAAAGTTCCTTTGTAAATTATGAGCAAAGCTATAAAGCTGTTTATTATTATTACTAATCAAAAGTAAATTTAAGCTTCCCTGCTACATAGCTGAGTCTTTTCTAGTCTATGATTACTATGAAATTTTAAGCAAAATTTCTTATAAAATTCATTTTTCTATTCCCTATTAAGTATATGTTCTGAAATTCTCTCTGTCCCAGAATTCTTTTATCTTATTTTACATTGTTTCCCCCCAAACAAACCAAACTTCCTTAGGATATTTTTTCCATATTTTTAACACTACTTATGAAGTTTATGCACATTACCTTTTTGTAGCATGAAATATATCAGCACAGTAAATACTATTTAAATGAAATTCAGATATAGCAAATATAAACACATTGAAAATTACATAAGGAAGAAAATTGGACTATTAATCTTAGACTGTGAAAAATTCAAACATAAAGTTCAAGCTTTATATAGAATATCACAACATGAGTGTATAGGAGATACCGAATGCCAATGGTCAGTGTGGTCAGCTGTCCGGCTCCTCTCAAGAAAGCAAAAAAAATATGCAGAGTGGAACAGATCCAGTGGTATAACCATTAAGGTAACAAGTTAGGATAAACCAAGATTCTAACTGGCCTCTTAAAAATTATTTTTAAATATTCTACAGGCCAAAGGTAAAATCAAATAATGGTCTTCTAGAAAGTTAACTACCCATATCAGAGAACAACTTTATCCTGAGCACAGACAGTTGAAGAATCCAGGTCATTCCATTCCAATACTTAAAAAATGATGCAGAAAAAAAAGATCCATAGCTACCAAGATGACTACAAGTATCTTTCAAGACCCCCTAAATTGGACCATTCTAAGAAACATACAGGGGAACAAATAATCCTTCTCCTAAATGTCTGCTGCTTGGGAGTGCAAAGAGCAAAGCTACATAAACTTCCCATTTTATAACACCCCCCCACACACATACATTTAAGAATAAAAGTATTAAAAAACTATAATCTCCTACACAAATTCTAAAAATATGTACATTTTTTCTTTTACTTTTAATACTCATTCAACAGTGAAAGCAAGAGATGTATCAAGACACAAATTTAACACTAGTCTAGGATTCCAATGGGATTATCTCATATATATCTATTTACATATCCATGCTTCCTTGAATATAGTCCAGTCTGCAGATAAAGTTCCCAACCTTGTAAAACAAAGCCAATAGTTCTTAAAGTTCTATGACAATTATAATGCTATAGGTGCTGCTAATGAGAAGCTTCATCACTGTACTTCCTATGCAAAATAATTGTTTGATATGCAAATTAATTCAATTAATGTGATATAGGAATGCTTACCTTGACACCATGGCCCACATCATCTAGAACTGTGTAGTCGATAGGTTTCCGAATATACCTGACAGGGCGTTCCATATTTGCAGGTGCTATTATTTTGTGCGTTCTTGATGTATTCTTATTTGTTGTCAAAATACCAATCTCTCTTCGAGCCACTTTCTCTTTATGAATGTCCACAGTCTGTATTTTAAATTTGAACAATGTAAGAATATATTACCTTACGTAATAAATAATATATATGATGTTGGCACTAGGTTGGACTACTACACCACATGAGTATCTTCCAGTGAATACTCTTGTCTTTCCTTTCAAAGATAAGCAAATTATCCTCAAGGCTCAGAGGAGAGGATAGCTAAAGGTAATTAAAGGCACCAACTAATTTAATGGATTTGATTTTGAAACAATTCACAATTCTCAGGGTGCAATTTTCTTTCCTAAAGCTTTGGGGGACGGGGTGTGAGGCAGCTTAACTAAAACTGTCTTGCTCTGCTGAAGATCTTACGTTTTACTTGGTGGAGATAAAGAACAGACATAAATTAGTAATTGTGGCTCAAAAATTAAGAGCTATAGTCACATGTTAAGCTTATTTATAAATATTATAAAACTAGGGTATCTTAAAAAGTTATAGATAACATGGTAAAGAATTTTAGAAGACGTAACTGTGCTCATGTGGAACCTGTACATAGACCAAAAGCCAGTTGTTCAAACAGAACAATAAGGTACTGAATGGTTTAATATCAGGAAAGATGTGTTAGGGTTATATCCTTTTACAATACTTATTCAATCTTTATGCTGAGCATATAATCCACGAAGCTGGATTATTCAAAGAAGAATGCAGCATCGGGAGTGGAAGAAGATTCAACAACCAAAAATTTGCGAATGACACAACCTGGCTTTCTTCTAATGAAGAGGGCTTGAGACAACAAAGATCGGCATGGATTATACCCCAACATAAAGAACACAAAAATCCTCACAACTGGAACAATAAGCAAGATAAAATTGAGCCAATATCGTCAAGGATTTCATTTTATTTGGATCCAGTCAATGTCCATGGATGTAACAGTCAAGAAAGCAAGAGGTATCGCATTGAGCAAATCTGCAGCAAGTTATTTCTTTAAAGTGTTAAAAAGCAAAGATATCACTCTGAAGATTAAGGTGGACCTGACCCAAGTCTTGGTATTTTCGATCACCTTCTATGCATGTGAAAGCAAGGCAATGAATAAATAAGATTAGAGATGGAATGATGTGTTTGAATTACGGTGACGGAAAAGAACACCAAATACACCACAGATTACTTGAATTAAAAATAAATCTCTTGGAGGGAGGATGATAAGACTTCATCTCACCTACCCTAAGCATGTTATCATGAGGGACCAGTCCCTAGAGCAGGACACCATGCTTGGTGAAGCAGAAGGTCAGTGAAAAAGGCGGCTGAATGACGGTGGCTCTAAGTATGGGCTGGGCTCCAACCCAACCATTGCTGTGAGGAAGGCACAAGATACGGCAATGTTTCACTCTGATGGACACAACCAGGGTCGCTCTGATCAGAACCTACCGGACAGCACCTACAATAGCAGCAACATAAACAGTTCGCAGCATGACAACTAACTTGTCTTTGCAGAGTAGATAGGATTCAAGAAGAGTCGTAATGTAAGAGGCAAATACGGAGATTATTCAAGGCAGAAAAACTGCACAGGTAGGCAAACGAGTAAGAGAGAGTTATAAGCAAGGGCAGAGGTTACAAACTGACAACAGCAGCCTGCAAACTTGTCTTGCAGTCTACTTAGTACCAGCCTATGCAGTGCTGTGTCTCTCTGTGTTTGAATATTTCTAATTGTCTCGACATTTCAAATTGGATGTTGCAAATGGTTGAGACATACCCGTTACCAAGAAATCAACAAGCATTTCACTGAGCAAGTCCACTGCACAAGACCTCTTTAACGTAGCAGAGAGCAAAGATGTCACTCTGCGGCTTAGGGTACACCGACTGAAGCCATGCTATTTCCAACTGTTCCCAGGTGGTGACAGTTGAGAAAGGAATACGGATGATCGCGGAAGCATCGATGCATTTGAATTATGGTGTTGGATAACAGTCTGGCAATCTACATCCATAAAGATTATTGTCAAGGAAGCCCTAAGGGGCCCTTCTTCTCTGTTAACATGTGGTTTCTGTGAATCAGAAGCAAGTCAATGGCACCCAATAGTAGTTAACATGAGAGAATTACACAGCAATTGTTGGACAGTTTTGCGTGTGTATATAGATCACAAATTCAATATTTTATTTCATTCTTTTTTTTTCTTCTTTTAAAAATCATTTTATTGGGGGCTCATACAACTCTTATCACAATCCATACATCCATCCATTGTGTCAAGC
>NW_022111361.1:695147-715228 GCF_000313985.2 Echinops telfairi | reverse complement strand
TTTGGTCATGTCTGTTTTTTAAATCATTTTATTGGGGGCTCTTCCAGCTCTTGCCACAATCCATACATCCATCCATTGTGTCAAGTACATTTGTACATATGTTGCCATCATTATTTTCAAAACATTTCCTTTCTACTTGAGCCCTTGGTATCAGCTCCTCATTTTTTCCCTCCCTTTCCCACCCTCCCTCCTTCCCAAACCCTTGATAATTTATGAATTATTTTTTTCATGTCTTACACAACCATTGTCTCCCTTCACCCACTTTTCTGTTGTCCATCCCCCTGGGAGGGGGTTATATGTAGATTATTGTGATCGGTTCCCCCTTTCTCCCCCCACCTTCCCCTTACCCTCCTGGTAGTGCTACTCTACTCTTTATTGGTCCTGAGGAGTTTATCTGTCCTGGAGTCTCTGTTTCCAGCTCTGATATGTACCAGTATACATGCTCTGGTCTAGGTGGATTTGTAAGGCAGAATTTGAGTCATGATAGTCGGGGGGAGGAAGCATTAAAGAACTAGAGGAAAGTTGTAGGTTTCTTCAGTGCTATGCTGCACCCTGACTAGCTCATCTCTTCCTGTGACCCTTCTGTAAGGGGATGTGTTAAGACAGTTTCTACTCTGTCCTATTAGGAATAAGAAACGGGCAATATACTCAAATTGAGTGACATGATCAATCTGCATTTTAAGGTGATGCCTCTGGCAAAGGTGTTGAGACTAAACAGAACAAGACTATATGCAGGGAGACGAATTATGAAGCGAGTGTGGTCGTTTAGGTGAGAGAAAGCCATAATCTGAACCGAAGCGGGAGAAAATAAAAAGATATTGTCAAAACAAAATCAAACTTAATGTTACATATGGAATAAGTTTGTAAAAGAGTTGGCCTAAGTTCACTAGAATTTTAACAACTGATTAGGAAAGAACCTGTCATCACAAACATTCTCCCAGATCCAATAAAAATGTGTAAACAGTCCACTCTCAATTGGATTTCTCGCATTTCTGCACAACACTCGCTCCCATTGTCTTAGATGCTAATATAGTAAACAGCTTAAGGAGAGAGAATGTCTCCCTAGAGAGCAAAAATCAGGTTTACTGTTCGGTATACTCAAGATAAAGTCTCCTTGCAGGGCAAGGGGTCAAGAACGCTTGCTGTTCATTAAAAAGGTTTTGGTTTATCTGCAATACACCCCACTGAGTATTCAAGGGTCACCTGGCTCTCTATAGCACCCCAGAAGAGTCAGGGTTTGATTAAGTGGCACAACTCTACACAGTAGGTAATTGCCAGTGTTGTGAGTAATAAAGTCTTTTTATTCTGACCAAGGAGTCTCATGTCCTCTGTCAACATCCATGAAACTGTGGCAAGATAACCTGTCAGGTGCAAGAGGGGTAAAATCCCAGATCACTCACAATTTTTGACAGTTTTGGCAAAGAGGTTGGAATGCTGGTAGAAACAAGAATTTCCAGGAAAGGAAGGCAAGCCTAGTTAAAAGAACTTGAGAGACGTTCATAGGAATTGAAAGTACCATGGACTACTGAAAAGACAAACCGATGTGTCTCAAGAAATAAGGCCAGAGTGCCCTTAGAAGTAAGGTGGCTGTCCCCACCCACAGCCAGTCCTGGGCTGTGGGGCTCAGCTCAAGGGGAGTCCCTCTGGGACATGGGGGTACAGTGAATGGTATGACCCTTTGCTGGGCATGCCGACATAGGGTATGCTGCGCCCCTCTAGGGTTTTCCGTATGGGCTCCAATAAATTTCTTCCCTTTTGCTTTAAAATAAAAAAAAGAGGCAGTAAGATGGAATCCGTTGTTCCAGGATGCAAATGCAGCGTGCCAGCATGAAGAGGGGAGCCAGGGAAGGGGTCTGGGGGCCTGGCCCCAATCCCAGCTACATGGACAACTGCCCCTCCCCACAGAATTTACATTAAAGGACAGCACTGAGGCTACAGCTAGGGGAGAGGGACATGTCTGATCGGAGCACACGGGAGCAAATGAATGGAGAGGGAGAGAGGGTGGAGCACATCCTGGCCCACCAAGCCTGGAGGATAATATCCCTGCTCAAACAGCCAATGCAGAGGGGACCATATGGCTGATCCCACTATGAGACACAACGTCCTTCACTGACCCATGGCCCTACGGGGGACAACACTGGAGACTCAGTGTCGGGACTGGCCCGGTCTGATCCCACCACACCAAGGCAAACCACTAAGGGTGTGTGGCAGAGCAGCAGAGCAGGGAGCTCCCGAGAGTGTGCAAAGGACAGACTTAGGGGCCAGAGTGTGGTACCCCATCAGACTCAACAGGAGGACACTCCAAGGTCAAAAAATAGACTTTGATCTAGTTACAGGCTTTTCTTTCTTTTTCTTTTTTTTAATTAATTAATTATTGGGGGGTGGGGGGTCGGTGGTTTTCTTTGTCGTAGGTTTGTGTTCTTGTTCGTCGCTTTGTCTTGCTATGCCTTGTTTTTTGGTGCATATTATTATCTCTGCAGGTCTATCTAGATAAAACAGGCTGGATGAACAGTCTGGAGGAGAAAACAACAGGACCGATGGTTCCAGGGTGACATGGGAGAGAGGGAGGTGGGGGAAAAGAGGTGGGTGTTGACCAACCCAGGGACAAGTGAACCACAAGTGATCCAAAATTAGTGGCAAGGAGGGTGTGAAAGGCCTGGTAGGGATTCAGCAAGGGCAATGTAACCGAGAAGAGTTACTGAAACCCAAATGAAGGCTGAGCATGATAGTGGGACAAGAGGAAGTAAAAGGAAATAGAGGAAAGAACTGGGAGGCAAGGGACATTTATAGAGGTCTAAATACAGGCATGTACATATGTAAATATATTTATGTAGGATGATAGGGAAATACATCTACATGTATATGTTTATAGGTTTAGTATTAAGGCAGCAGATGGGCATTGGACCTCCACTCCACTCAAGTACTTACTCAATGCAAGAACACTTTGTTCTATTAAATTGGCATTCCATGATGCACACCTTCCTGACACAATCGCTGAAGACAAATGTGTGCATAAGCAGATGTGGTGAAGAAAGCTGATGGTGACTGGCTATCATAAGATATAGTGTCTGGGGTCTTAAAGGCTTAAAAATAAACAAGCGGCCATCTAGCTGAGAAGCAAAAAAACCCACATGGAAGAAGCACACCAGCCCGTGTGACCACGAGGTGTCAGAAGGATCAGGTATCAGGCATCAAAGAACAAAAAAATCATATCATTGTAAATGAGGGGGAGTGCAGAGTGGAGACCCAAAGCCCATATGTAGGTAACGGGACACCCCCTTACAGAAAGGTCGCAGGGAGGAGACGAGCCAGTTAGCATGCTGTGTAGCAACAATGAAACATACAACTTTCCTCTAATTCTTAAATGCTTCCTCCTCCCCACTATCGTGATCCCAATTCTACCTTACAAATCTGGTTAGACCAGAGGATGTTCACTGGTACAACTAGGAACTGGAAACACAGGGAATCCAGGACAGATGATGCCTTCAGGACCAGTGATGAGAGTGGCGATACCGGGAGGGTGGAGGGAAGGTGGGGTAGAAAGGGGGAACCGATTATAAGGATCTACGTATAACCCCTTCTCTGGGGGATGGACAACAGAGAAGTGTGTGAAGGGAGATGTTGGACAGTGTAAGACATGACAAAATAATAATTTATAAACTATCAAGGGTTTTCATGAGGGAGAGGGGAGCAGGGAGGAAGGGGGAAAAATAAGAACCTGATGTCAAAGGTTTAAGTGGAAAGCAAAGATTTGAGAACGATGAGGGCAACGAATGTACAAATGTGCTTGACACAATGGATATATACGTATGGATTGTGAAAAGTTGTATGAGCCCCCAATAAAATGATTTTTTAAAAAAAGATGGCAAGACTTCATCTGATATATTCTTTGGACATGTCAGCAGAGACCAGTCCCTGGAGAAAGACATTATGCTTGGTGAAGTGGAGGGGCAACAAAAGAGGAAGCGCCCAGAGGACATGGATTGACACAGTGACTGCAATGACAGGCTCGTGCACTGGAACGGTTGTGAGGATGGTGCAAGACGGGGCAGAGTTTCCTTCTGTGTGCATAGGGTTGCTGGGGCCGGCACCTAACACCACATTCCCACAAGAGACTGACGCCCCAAAACACTTAAGTGTATTTGGGGAGGTAATTTTGAGACGAGGGATTCAAACTTTCCAAGCTCTGTTGTATACAAAATTCCAAATCACCTTCATACCCCATTAAAAAAGTGCTGGGGAAAAGGCACAGAGGCCATAGCTAACGTCCTATGATTTCTCTAAGAGTTCTGGCGGTGCAGTGGTTGGGTTGGACTGTGAACTTCAAGGCCTGCAGTTCAAAAACACCAGTTACTGTTCGGGAGAACGACGGGGCTTTCCTCCCTGTCCTACAGGGTCACTATGAGTCGGCATCAACTCAATGGGAGCGAGTTTGGTTGTTTGGTTTATGATTTCCCTGTTGCCATAAGAAAGAGGTCAGACATGCCTCCACTCTCCGTCCTCCTTTACTTACTCTGACACCAATTATTTCTCCCGCTACACTCGACTCTTCTGTTGGGTTTGATAATCTGTTGCAGTGGTCACCCAGAATTCACAGACAACACTCACAATTAAGGAGGTTTATTAGGTAAGTTAATAGGTTATTGCGAGTCAGAATAGAAAACAGGATATAGTCACTGGTCGACAGTAATAACTTCTCGGCTAGCAGTCAAATCTCTTTCTAGTCCTCAGCTTCAGACGTGAGCCAGAAAGCTAGTCTGGTGCTTTGCCTCACGGTCTCAGCACTGCTTCTCTGTTCTGTCTCATGGTCTCTTTTGCCTCAGTCTCTGGTCTCGGACTCCACCACTTCAGACAAAGATCTACTGACAGCTCTTCTTCCTTGATGATCCTATACGTTTTCTCTGCTTCTTTATGCACAAATGAATGGCTTGGATGGAAGTGTGGGCTCTATCTTTCAGCAGACCATATCCCCAAGAGCGGTGACTTGGTTCATATCCTCAGAATACTACATCTCACCTTAATCCTGACCATCAAAATAGCAGAGAAATCTCTCCAAAATTGGATTATAGAGACTAAAATTTATAATTATCACATCAGAGATTGTTGCTAAAAAAGTCATGCCAATCAACTACATCTTGATGTTAAAACCTTTAGTGACCCACAGTCTTGAGATTTTTGAATACAAGATTCTTATGATGAACGACAACTTTGGCTAATTAGAATCTCTGATGGAGAATCCACTTGGGGTTTTAGACTCAATGCTTCCTGGTATAAGGAACAGCCTCTTTCTTAAGATTTATCATCTGGGGATAGGTCAATTCAAACTCAATAATTAGCAAGGTGAGAAGGGCCCAAGAAATATAGATATGATACATTCAAGAATGTAGACATGGGACTTCAGAGTTACATAAATACGTGGAATCTACACTTATATCTCCTACTCTGCGCATGACCTGGTGGCACTGCTGGGTGAGCATTAGGCTGCTAACCACAAGGCTGGTGGTTCAAACTTAACAGCATCAAACTTTTTTTGTTTTAAATCATTTTATTGGGGGGTTCTTACAAATCTCATGACAATCCATCATTCAATTGTATAATTAAGCATTCTTGCACATACGTTGCCATCAACATTTCCAAAACATTTTCTTTCTACTTGAGCCTTTGCTATTAGCTTTTTTCCCCTCCCTCCCTCACCCTCCTACCCTCATGAATCCTTGATCAATTACATATTATTGTTGTTATTTTGTGTCTTACACTATCCACTGTCTCCCTTCAACCACATTTCTGTTATTCGTCCCCCTGAAGGGTGGGCTATATATCCAACTTTGTGATGGATTCCCCCTTCCTCCCCCTAACCTCATGATATCGCTACTCCCACTACTGTTCCTGAGGGTTTTATCTGTCCTGAATTCCATGTGTTGAGAGCTCCTATCTACCACAATGTGTATGCTCTGGTCTAGCCAGATTTATAAGGTAGAACCAGGTCATGGTGGGGCAGGGGTCGGGGGTAGGGGGGGCAGGCATTCAAGGAACTACAGAACAATGTGTTCAAAGCTGTACTGCACCCTTGTTGAACTGTCCCTTCCTTGTAACCCTTCTGTGGGGAGGGATGTCCAATTGTCTACAGATGGGCTTTGGGTCTCTACTCCAACCCCTCCTCATTCACGTCAATATAATTGTTTGTTTTGGATCTTTTGATACCTGATCTCGTCGGCCAACCTCAAACTTATCAACTCCTCCACAAGAGAAAAATGAAGTTATCTGCATCCATAAGGATTTGTAGCCATAAAAACCCTATATAGGGTTGCTATAAATTTAAATGAACTCAGTGACAATAGGTATGGTTTGGCTAATATTCTGCACATGAAGCCACTACATCAATGAGGTCCTGGATTCAAAAAGGTTCCTCTAAATGCCTGATGATTCAATGAAGCTGAAACCCTATTGTATGCAGTGGGTTGCTGTGGCTATTCAAGTTCAATGCCAGTTATGCAAAACTGAAAATGTGTGTGATCGCTTGCTCCAAGGGCACAAGTACAGCAATTCTCATAGTGCTGGCCAAGGTTGCCCTTGATAAAAACCTTGCTATATATTTGTTGACCCTTGAGATGTTACCAATGGTCTAGCTGTTTGACCTGATGCTTGGAAAAACACAGAATAAACCAGTAAAGACTCGCCATAAGCTCCGGTGATGCACTGGTCAAATGATTTACCTGCCAACAAAAAAGTCAACAGCTCTGTTCCACCAGCTGCTTCATGGGAGAAACATGTGGTAGTCTGCTTCCGTAAAAACTTCCAGTTCTGGAAACCCAATGGGACAGTTCTCACCTATGGGATTGCTATGAATCAGAACTGTCTCAACAGCAATGAGCTCGGTTTTATGAATTGTGCAACTACTGATCAAACAAATATGTCACTAACAATATATGTCACTAACAAATATGCCCATGATAAAGCTCCATTGTTCAGTTAAGATCAACTGGAATCAAGCTGCTCGTGAAGTCTGCGATACCCAGATTGCCATCACTGCTGCCTGGATCTATAACCATAGTGGATGTAGAAATATAACCATCATCATGAACTTCATAGAAAGTACAGAACTTTATAGTTGCAAAGGCAACCACTGCACTTCAGACTTGTAACTCCCAGTAAAAGATCTATTTGTCTGGTGGTAAAATAAATTACATCACCCTCTACTGGCAGATTGATTTTATGTGGTAATGCCTTACCACTGAAGATAATTTTCCAGGTTATGTTATAAGTTAGTCCGGTCCAGTCAACTCCAGAAACATCATGTGGCCCTTGACATTAAACTGTGCCACAATTTTGACTATCCAGACTATATGCATTTTGTATTGACCATGGTGTGCTGTTTAATCACGTAAGTCAATCAACAATAGCCTGATGCCCTTATCACTGCCATCAAATCAACTGATGCGTTTCTGAGGCTTTGTACATCTTTATGGGAGCAGCTGTTTGAATCTTTATATTTTTAATTAGCAGTGCAAGGCTAACCCAATAGCGTCACAAAATGAGAGTAGTTAAAATTTTTGATTCATTTTTCACATTCCCTACCAACCAAAAGCATCCTGCAGTCTGGAACTGCTTCCTCCAAAATCACTTCTTCCTGTGCCACACACAACACTAAAGTAGTTTGGTCATTGACTCCGTCTGTCCCTAGAAGATAATCTCATCTTGGTCACTGTTTAGATAAATCTGTTCATGGTGTGACTATGACAATCTTTACCAAAAACACAGATGTAATAAATCAAAATGAAAACCTTCACGATATGAGCATCCCACATGGCATAAGTCTTCAAGGGAAAAATTAATTCAGAATGTCTCAAATCCCTTCCTAAGTTTTATCAAACATCACGGAATTCCCAATTGTCCTTCTTAAAATCATCTTTTCTCATTCTTCCTACTTCCCTTACATATTAAAGAACTAATATGAGAACCCATTTTAAATTCCTTGAAAAAGCTCTGCTCCAGGTCTACCCATCCCCATTACCCACTTTCTGAATCACAGAAGTCCAAATCACAATCTCTCCAGCAGGACACAAGCCTCCAGATGGTAGAGCTGAGTGAGTAGAGAGGGGGAAGAGAACAGGCTTGGAACATTTGCACAACAGCACACATATGTCCACCAAGTGAAAGCTGAGTTTTTCCATGAGACAAATGCCTGTTCCGTGCCTGAATTTCCTTATATTCACAGTTCCCTTCATTTTTAATAGCAAAAGAAGTGTTTAGCATTTTTTTTAAAAAGGCTTAAATTACACTTGTTGAGAGGTGACCACCTCATAGCACAGCCTGGATTCATGGAGCACAAAGAAAACCAATGGTTAAGAGAAAACACACACACACACACACACACACACACATTCGTGGAGCACAAAGAAAACCAATGGTTAAGAGAAAACACACACACACACACACACACACACACATTCGTGGAGCACAAAGAAAACCAATGGTTAAGAAAACACACACACACACACACACACACACACACACACGTAAAGCCAACAAACCTAGATGTGAATACTGGCTCCTTTGCTTAACTAGTTGTAAAATATTATACAAACTTTAATTAGGTGAGATTCCTTTTCCTTACATCAAATGGGGGTGGGTAAGCATTAAAACACATTACTTCCTGCAAGAGAAGGACACATTTTGACCAAAATTGCATTTTTATTTATCAAACTATCTGGTCTACAGTCTGCAATTAAGGTAAAGTATTTTTTTTAATATTAACATAAAAGAGAGACAAACTACATTGTATATTAGAAAGATAGTGAAGGTGATTATAGTTTAAATCTCCACTTCTGTGAGTAGTAAATGAATTTTGGAGGACTTCTCTGAGCCAGTATAACAAGCATTAAGGTCCTTAAGAATTCCGTATGAAAGTCCAAGATTACACACATCGTACAAGCTAAAATTCATTTAAAGGAAAAAGGCAGGATCTTACAGGTATGGAGACCAGAGGAGCAAACAAGAGAAAAGACAAAAACCCAGAGGCAAGTTCTAATAAGTGAAGACCAAGCTTGATGATTTGCTACTGACGGCAGAATGATGAAGAACAGAATGCATACTAGATACTTTTGAAACTACTAACTAGACCGAGTGGGAAATGGAAATCATCTTTTAAATCACAAATATATTCCTAAAGACCTGTTATAATTCAGAGCTCACAAAATTCAAGAACTAAATTTAGCAAAAAAGCAGTGTTTCTGTTTACTGGTAAAAATATCAAATGACAATAACAAAACACAGTTTTACAACTCTCTTATCCAGTTTTGAAATCATTCAATGGTTTAAACATTTTTTTTTCACTTGAAGCGAATTATTATAATTTAAAAATAATTTTTAGAATGTGCTTTAGTTGCTATAAGCTAATGCAAAGACCTTTGAATTTGAATAATGTAACATACAGATGGTTTTTAAAAGCTCAGTTGCTAATCAAAAGGTTGGGGGTTTGAGTTAACCCACGGGCTCATTGGAAGAAGTCCTGGCAATCTACTTCTGAAAAAAGACATTAAAAACTCTCTGAAGGGGTGCGATGTAACAATGATGAGAAATACAACCTTCCTCTAGTTCCTAAAGGTTTCCTCCCCCCCCGCTCCCACTACCATGACTCGAATTCTATCTTGCAAGACTGGCTAGACCAGAGGAGGTACACTGGTATAGATAGGAACTGAAAATACAGGGAATCCAGGACGGATGAGCCCTACAGGACCAGTGGTGTGAGTGGCAAAACAGGGAGGGTAAAGGGAGAGTGGGGAGGAAAGAGGGAACCGATTACAAGGAACTATATGTGACCTCCTCCCTGGGGGACAGACAACCGAAAAGTGGATGAAGGGAGACGTCGGACAGGACAAGATATGACAAAATACCCATTTATAAACTATCAAGGGCTCATGCGGGAGGGGGGAGCGGGGAGGGAGGGGAAAAATGAGGACCTAATGTCGGGGGTTTAAATGGAGAGAAAATGTTTTGAGAAACGATGTACAAATGCGCTTTACACAATTGATGTGTGTATGGATTGGGATAACAGTTGTATGAGCCCCTAATAAAATGTTAAAAAAGAAAAACAAAAAAACTCTCTGAAGTACAAACATACATAGAGTTTCCATTAGTTTCAAACCAGTTCAAAGTGGTTCAATAGTTGCCAGTTAAACAAGGGCTGTATATGCACTGCACTGTCACCAGACCTGCTCCCCAAGGTATTCTGATGTCTGTAGCAAGTACATTGCTTTGCCCTACTCCGTGATGATGGTTGACCACACTGCTTTCAAAGCATGCTGCTCTCCAAAAGACGGGCCACGGTCCTTCCTCTTAAAATGTCAGCAGCCTGAAACAGGAGATTGGTTTCTTGGCAGGGCTCTGGAGAACAACATACATTCAAAGGCCATCTTTGAGCAGGGCTTTAGTTTGTTTTCCATTTGGTCAAACTATCACCGGTAACAGATTTGGTTGCTATGCAGGACATACACAGCCTCTGTATACAATGGCAATTACTGAACCATTTTGAGCCTGGTTAGAGCCCTTGGTCAAAACTAACTAGGCAGCAATTGGTTGATTGGGTCACAGTGCAAAACCCTAGACTGAACAGATTAAGAAAACTCTCCTGGAAGACTGAAATGATAATGGGAAATAATGGTCATGGGCAACCTAAAGAAACCAAAAGAAATGTTCTCTATTTAAAATATATATGTACATATATAACTGGGGGGGCGAACAACAGAAAAGTGGGTGAAGGGAGACATTGGTCAGTGTAAGACATGAAAAAATAGTAATAATTTAGAAATTATCACAGGTTCATGAGGAAGGAGGGAGATGAGGAGCCGATACCAAGGGCTCAAATAGAAAGAAAATGTTTTGAAAATGATGGCAACAAATGTACAAATGTGCTTGACACAATGGATACACACACACACACACACACACATATGGATTGTGGTAAAAGCTGTATGAGCTCCCAATAAATTTTGTTTGTTTGTTTTATTTTTTTCCCAATAAATTTTTTAAGTGATTTAAGCACGGAAGTGTATGATATATGAATATTGCATCAAAAAAACACTAAAAAATTGAAGAAAATGTTCTAAAATTGATTGTGGTGTTGATTGCACAAATCTTGATATGACTGAATTACTGAACTGTATGATATGTGAATTATATGGCAATAAACTGGTTTTTTTAAGTACAAGATACAGCACAGAGAATAATTATCAAAAACATCTATCAAAGAAATATCATTTTAGCCAGCCATATCTAACAAGTCAAATAAAAGAAGAGCTTGGGGGTAAGGTGGGGGTGAGCACCAAACAGAAGGAATGGCTAAGTAAAGGCAAGGCATGAAAATAAAACAGTTGCTCAGAGATTAGGAAAAAATTTACAATCGCATGAACAAAACTGAGCTAAAAATAAAAACTGAACTCTGACCTTTTAAAAAATTTAAAAACTAATGAAATTAGGAAGTCGAACTTCACAATTTTTAGTGAACAGCCAAACAGGCCTAAATTATAAGCAGACCAACGTGGAATAAGAAAGGGCTGCAATGAAATAGTATTTCAAAAGCAAGCCTATTTAGAGAAGGAAATGTCATTTCTAAATGATTGTAGAAAACAAGAAGTTTTTAGACAAGATTATCTTTAGACAAGATTTTCAAATTATCTTGTAAGATACAGTTAAAACTATTCTATAGAATATATAGATCTCCTTTGCTTTCCATTTTAGAGATTAAAAATACTTCAAAAAGAAAGAGAGAGAGCCTCCAGGAAAATCTCTTTCATCTTGCAGAAGACAGGAAGGCAGCATGACATAGTAACACTACTTAATATTTCACAAACTTTATACAGCATTTTATTAGAAGGCCCACTACTAGCTTCAAAATGGCCTTTCCCAATACAGGGAGGGAATTATATATTTCAAGAAAGAACTTACATTTAAGTAAAAGCCACAAGAAATGTTTGCTGAAAGAATAATTGAAGAACTAAAATCCAAAACGTTGGTCCTAAATAGAAAAGGGAAGAGGGTATGAAAAGGATAGAGAAGTGTCTGAGAGTCCCGAGACAAGCGACACAGAGCAAGCTTTCAGCCAAGAAAGAGGCAATCTTTGTTCCTGCTTGTTTGGACCAGACTGGAAATGGCCCTATGCCCAAAATTCTGTGTTACAGAGTTTTGTTCAATAAGCTTGAAACAAGGTCCCAATCAACTGGGAAGTTAACTTGATTCAGAATGGCCTAAATATACACACTATAAAATAGATCTATTGAGAAAAAAGATGAGCTTCAAAATTAGACTCCAGTGGGAAAAAATTAATATAAAGCATTTGGGTCAAAATCACTTTGTAATAGTTTTATATGTTGGTAGAAACGGAATCTGTTACTGATCCTTTTGTTAGTGCCCAATTTTTTAGTACCACCCAATGGCATGCTTATGTCTCTTTCCTGCTTAAGAAAAAATGCAGGATATAAGACAGAGCATTTCACGTGATAATCATAATCCCACCTCAAAAAGAAAACTTTTGTATTACTTGAGTGACTATCATTTTTGATCCAAACTAGACTGTTACTAAATATAAAGCTTTAAGAGAACATTCGGTTATACTTTATCTTGTAAACACCAGATCATGAATATGTGTGTATCCTGAAACCTGACACCTTACCTAGGATTCAAGTTAACATTTGATTTCCATTTCCTGAGTACTGTACTTTTATGAAAAGAACATGCTTGTTGTACTTTGGGGTTTTTTTGTTTTGTTTTGTTGGTGTACCAATTGCATTGATTTTCCAATGTGTGCCACACGCATTATGTATACTATGCCTTTTATTTTATTTACAAATATATTTATTTTAATGAAGCTAGTATAGTGCCCATTTAAATCCCATATCCCAGGCCAGAAAGTACAAATAAAATTAAAAAGATCAGTGTTCTGTGAAATTTTGAATTTTTCTGGTACCTTCTAACAAGATTTTCATTTTCATCTTAAAATGCTTTGCCTCTTCAGTGAAGCAATCTTTGAAGTTAGCCATTACTCTTCTTTTTATCTTGCAAGATTAATTTATTTAATGGTTTAGGACTAAACTCGTAACATAGCTCAGTTGATTGGTATAGTACAGTCTATAAAGTTTATGTTCTACATCCTAGTGTATCAAGTAGTGTCTGAGGTATTAAACACTTCTCGTATTCATCTAAGACACAAATATTGGTCTCAACTGGATTGGATCAGTCATTACTCTTCACTGTTCATCACCAAGACTCCAATCGGACATTCCTCTTCTTTTGGTCCAGACTCTAAGATTTTCAAAGTAGCTTCAAAAGTTAAGGAAGGTCATTTTTCTACAGTTCAGTTCTCTGGTAAAAACTTCCATCTCCCACTGAAAGTCATAGTTCAAGAGGGAAGCAATCATATGCTAGAACTTCAGGGCCAACTGGAAAGTCACTGTGAACACTTGGCAATGGTCAGACTTATTTATCCCACAAACCTGCAAATGTCTAGTCCTGGACAAGGTTACCACTCTGTGCGCACATGTAATTTCTAAGGAGAGGAGAGCCTTATGAAGCGGGGAGGGGATTGATCACAAATGTCAGTACAATGAAAAACGCTAACAGCAGTGAGCACTAGGATTCCAAATGCCAGATGTTTGCAAGAGAGGCTCCAGTTTTCAATTCCATTTTGAACAACACATTCCAAAAGAACTATTTTTAAAAATCAAAAAAGGATTAAGGGAAAGTAGAAAAAAAATTGTTTTATATCTGAACTGTTAACCCCGTTCAATCCTGATAAACTTCAATTACATCTTCTCCTTCTGTTCCCAGTTCTTTTGAAGTGTAATATCAGTGATTCTTTGACCTTCAAAGAAGAACCTGAGTGAATTCACTAGAACACTCATGATTCCTCGAGTTTCTTGAGATGTGTCTTGAAGTGGGGTCTCACTGCTATCCTGTCCAATGACTTTTGAGTTCGATAAATTCTCCTTCCTCCTGATCCCCTAAATCTTCAGTTGAAGGTTTTGCCTCCTAGTTAGAAATGATGGCAGTGGCTTTGCCCTGGGGGATCTCTGCACTGCAGTGACCCACCAGGCAGAACAGTGCTCTGGGGTTTACAAGCCTATCTATCTTCCCCACAGCACACCAACACGGCTGCCTATGAATTTTATATGGACAAATATGTCATATTCAGAAAAATATAGCACCACCCCTTCTTAAGAGGTTAAAAAAGTTACATTTCTATGGAAAAGTCAGGCAATAGAAGTCTAATGACTCCTCTGATGGGGTGAAATTTCTTAATATGACTTTTCTACCCACGTCTCTATAGCGCCCACCAATGAGTGGGCGGGGCTGTGTAAATCGGAGCTCCACTGGCCAAGTGTTTGGGCTTATGTATTGGCTGCTAACCGCAAGGTCAAGCAGTAGGAAATCTCCAGAAAGATGATGCTGTCTGCTCCCTTCACGAGTTAGTCTCAGAAAACTCCTGGGGTCCACTAGATGGCAGTGGGGTTGGTTTCCTTTCTTTTCGTTTTTTTGGTGTTTTTTTTAAAGATTTTTAGATGCATATAGGGCAGGTGTTCCACTAAGAGAAGGTATGGCTCAGTACTCTGCCCTGGCTATAAGAATGAGCCATTTTTGAGGCAGCTGCAGAGAGAAACCTTGGAAGAACATGCCCAACATCTCTGTCTGAAGTGGCAGAGGCTGTCAGAGCACAGAGACTCAGAGGAGCATTCCCCGGACTAGGAGGTACCTTCTCCTCACCGGCCCAAGGCAATGGAACTGTGGTGCAGAGCAACAGGTGGCCTGGTTTCCTGTCCCATGGAAGCAAAAGCCAAAAGAGATTGAGAACCAGGGAGAGACTTGGCTACTGGCTGAGGGGAGGTGTCACTGTGGGCCAATGACAGGATCCTTATTGTTTGCTAATCTTGACTTGTTAACTTTCCTAATAAACCCCCTTAACTGTAGGAACTAAAAATAGTTCATTTAAGATGTACTAAAGCTAGGTCATATATACCAAGCTGTGCAAATCAGTTTTACCAAAAAAAGATTCAAATTCATCACACTGGAAGGATTTTGAATATACTTTTTAAGCTTTTTTTTTTTTTTTTGGCGTATTCAATGTAGGAGTTATTTTGGTTCTTTCCATTCTTTCTATAAGTTACATCCACATTTGGAGCTATTTATATAGCTAGGGTATTTAAAAGTGCAAATTATAACTTCAGAGTAATTCAGAGGGCTGATTGCTTTATTTCTGTTCTCTTATTCCTCAGATGTCACCAAAATGACTGCCCGAGAGTTTCCACACAACCACAGACTCATGCAGGAGGACAGTGGGGACACAAGACTTTCAGCAAGATCTCGGCATCATCAGAAAGCGAACGGAAAGGAAGCAAAAGAAGTACTGATCAGAATAGAAGAAGCTAGACTCTAAAGTGCCTACAGACAGTAGGACAGTTTGTCTACACCCACACACGCCTGAGAGGCTCACCACAATATTACTAGGCACCCAAACATGCAAAAGTGAGGAACAGAACTAAAATTGCCAGGAGATATATCCACGGGCAAAATAAGCCCATGCCATGACTCACAGCAACCCCAGAGGTCAGAGTAGAGTTGCTCCATAGGGTTCCCAAGGCGGAGCCACTTTCTCCCAGAAATGGCTGGTGACAACCCCTAAACTTTCACTTAGTGACCAAGTGCTTTAGCCACAGAGACACCAGGACTCTCCTATGCACCAGGATTGCTATTATAAAAAAGAGAGTACCACGTGTTCCCGGATGTGGAGAACCTGTAACTCTCATATATTGCTGGTGGGAATGTAAAATGTACAGCCACTTTGGAAAACTAATTGGCAGTTCCCAAAGGGTATAATACAGAACTAGCATATGGTCCAACAATACTACTTCTAAGGTAAGCTAGATATATTCAAGAGAAATGGAAACCTATGTCCACACAAAAACTTGTACACAAACATGTCCACAGCAGTGTTTTGATAGAAGCCAAAGGTGGGAACAATCCGTATGTTAACTAATGAATGGACAAATAATATGTGGTAAGCCTCCACGAGGGGAAGGGGAAGGTAGGAGGAGAAAGGGGGAACCAATCACAATGACCTATCTATAACCCCCTCCCAGGGGGATGGACAACAGATAAAGGGGTAAAGGGAGCCATTGGACAGTGTAAGACACGGAAAAATAATAATAATTTACAAATTACCAAGGGTTCATGAGGGAGGGAGGGAAGGAGGGAGAGGGAGAGGAAAAAAATGAAGAGCTAATATCAAGGGCTCAAGTAGTAAGAAAATATTTTGAAAATGATGATGGCAACAACTATATAAATGTGCTTGACACGATGGATGGATGGATGGATGGATGGATGGATGGATGGATGGATGGATGGATAGATGGATGATGATAAGAGTTGTATGAGCCCCCAATAAAAATGATTTTTTTTTTAACGTGGTAACCTATACCACTGACAAATGCTACCAGATGAATGAAACTTAGCAACATCATGCTAACTCAAAGATGATAGTCACAAAGGACCACATTTATATGAAATACCCATAATAGGCTAAGCTATAAAGACAAAGAGCAGATTCGTGATTGTCTAGAGCGGAGAGGGGAGAGGGGAACTGGTGAATAACCACTAAGGGATATGGAGTTTCTTTACGAATTAATGAAAAAACTTTTAAATTCATTTTTATGATGGATGCACACCTCTGAGTACATTAAAAGTCACTGAATTATATACTTTAAATGGATGGATGGCATGAGAAGTGAATTATATTTCAGTAAAACATTTCTTTTTAAAATGTGGAATAGCACTTTTATGGAACAGGAAGAGGTTACATTAATGTCTATAGCATTAACAGTAGAATTCCAATTCTTCTGTTCACCATGCTCTGAGAATGCTACCTACCACCCCTTCAAATGATCTCAGAATGCCAAGGGCAGAACTGCAAATTAACAAGAAACAGATTCTAGAGCGAGACGGCATGGCTCAAGTAATGCCATTTAATAGCGCTCCCAAGGAGTCCTGGTGGTATAGTGGGTTGCACTAACCACAAGGTCAGCAGTTCGAAATCTCAAGTTGCTCCACAGGAAAGATGAGGCTTTCTACTTGTGCAGAGAGTGAGCGTCTCAGAAACCCACAGGGGCAGTTGTACTCTGCCCTACAGGCCTGCTATGAGTACGAATTTACTCGAAATCAGTGAGTAAGAGCTGTCCCACCTTGAGCAAGTCACATAACCTCTAACTGTACCAGTTCCTTCATTTTTCATTGAAGGTTTCTGTGGGGATAAATGAATTTATATGTGTATTTATGTCTTGGGACCAAGTAAGCACTATACAAGTCTCCTAGAGAAAGACAGGGGATAGAAAGAAATGGTCCAGAACTTGGTTTTTCATTGTTAATTCCTTGGGTAGTGGGGCCTGACTAACGTTTGGTCTTGAAAAGGAAGCGGGGAGGGGAAGGGAGAATGATAAAAGCTAATGAAGTTAATGATAAAAGCTAAGTGCAAATTAACATGCCTTCAAAGCAAATGAGATAGAAAATAGATCCATTCCTCACTTAACATTGTCAGAGCTTAAATTCTGAGCGACATGTTTGAAGCAGGCCATGGATGGCAGTGAAAACCCCAAATCCACTGGCAAAGCGCCACGCTTTTTTTAATTCCTTCTGATCATTAACCACGGATGTAGACAATCTTGCCTTTGGGCAAAGTACACAGGAAAGTGAAGTACCTTTACCCTTTTCCAGCCAGCCCAGCAAAGGGTCTGCCTGGGTGTGTCCATGATAGACAGTATTGAGGGAGGGTCCAAAGCCTTGGTCAAAAGGCTCTGGGGACCAATTTTACAAACTCTTCCATCTAATATGTGTCCTCATCATGACCCACTTTTTGCTTCTGTAATCCCACCTTTAACTGGCATGTATTGATCTGCCACCAATCATGGAACTGTAACAGTTTCCTTTGCTTCATGCCTAAAATACTGAACTTGTGTCCTGACTGTGAATCCTTGGGTGTCATTACGAGCTCATGCTAATACTGGGCTCCCTCATCTGGATGACGTGTCTGTGTCTTTGTGCTGTCTTTATCTCCTTTAAGACTAAATAAACTTAAATTACATTTGAGATTGAGGTCTCTTTTGTAGTCCCCCACCTCCCACCTAATCAGTTTCAAAGACCAGGTCCTTGTGTAAAATCCTTATTAGGCAAGAAGCTGTAGAGGTGTCCCCAAAGCTTGTAGTTGCAAAACTGCTGTGGCTGCAGTACCACTGAGCTTTGGACCCCAAGGCTCTACCAAAAGTGATGGCATCTGAGCTGAACTGGGACCAGTGGCTGGGCTGGAGGCATAGCTAGTGGTGCTGGGCCTCAGACAATTGGTGGACTAAGGGGGCCACGTGGGTTTGCTGCCTGTACCAAGGGCCCTCACAGAAACAAATGCACACCAACACAACCCCTGCTGCCTGCTGCTGCCCCTGCATAGGTCAAGGAGACCTCCCTGGAAACAAGCAGCACGCTGCTGGTTCTGGAGGGCTTGACATCAAAGGATAAGACCCCAGAGACTTAACAGCTGCTCAGAAAAGGCACTCAGCTGCTCAGCTACCAGAAGAAGAGGGGGCAGCTGGCTTCTGCCACAGGCCCCAAGGTCCCAAAGTACGGCCAGTACTTTTCCTGTTGCAAGACCTGGTCCCTCTTAGAGAGTGGAGGAAGCAGCAGCAGCAAGCTCCCTGCCCCCCACGCCCCCTCCCGGGGACCTCCCGCCCTCGCAGGCCCTTCTTGTACACTCTGTCTCAACAGCATGAGGAGCTGCAACAGTGGCCTGGTCCAAGGCCTTCTGGAGAAGCAGCTAGTTCAGTTAGGGGCTTGACAAGATATAGGTGGCTCTGTGGGCCTGGGGCTGGACTCAAGAGACAAAACCTAAGCCAATACATAAAACAGGCAGTTGTAGATTTTTTATTTTTGTCATAAATGCAAAATCCCAGGTAACAAGAGAGTCATAAAGTAAAGTGCAGGTGTAGAAAAGCAGAATGAAACGCTTCAGCAGACAGTAAAAAAAGGAGATGGTGTGGAAAGAGACATTCTTGACCTGGTTCAATAGCAGGGTCAGAGAGTAAACCAGGACAAGTGAGTCAGGTTCAAGAAAACAGACCCATTTGTTGATAAGAGTAGAAGAGAGTGTTCTAACAGAGACGCTGAGTTTTAATCAGAGTTAACTAACAAGACTTTCATAGATGAGATCCAATGAGGCTTTTTTATTGAAGGTAAATTTTAAAGTATTTTAAATTGAAAGATAAGTCATTAAAGTAAGAGACTATATCTTATTCAACTTACTGGTTGGCACCTTGCTAATACAAGAAGTAGCAACTAGAGCAATATGGCAGATTAGATACCTGAAAACTCACCTGCTAAAAATCACGTGGAAATATTTAATGAACTGTGATAGTATCTACATGAATAGAACAATGCTTAAAAGAATAAGGAAAATCCAGGGTAGTTAGGAAGAAGGGAAAGTTAAATAAAATACAAGAGTAGAAAAGAGGAGAGGGAATGCACGTCAGCCACTAAGAGAGAACTGGCCTTTTAGACCACAGGAGGACAAAATAAAAGCCCTCAGGCTTGCTAAATATAATGAAAATGCCATACACAGTTGTGGGTCACAGGAAGGTGGCATCCCAGGTAAGCGACGGAACTAGGAAATAATCCATTTACACGCACTGAGAGATGTCAAAAATTTCGTCTGGGTCAAGGACGTACGTACATACATACACACACTCTCACACACACACACAAGCCCCTCTCCCAGGCCAAAGTTCCCAAACCTATTGTAGCACGATGAGTTCTTTCACATGCCCCCAAATATTGAGGAGACCTGGTGGCACTGTGGGTTACATGTTGGGCTGCTAAACACAAAGTCAGCAGTTTTAATCCACCAGCTGCTCTAAGGGAGCAAGATGAGGTTTTTTACTTCCATAAAGATTTACAGTCTTGGATTACTTTCTTCTATTAAATTGGCATTCTATGATGCTCACCTTCCTGACACAACCGCTGAAGACAAAGCGGGTGAATAAGCAAATGTGGTGAAG
>NW_022111361.1:693085-694199 GCF_000313985.2 Echinops telfairi | reverse complement strand
GAGGAAATGTTTTGAGAATGATGAGGGCAATGAATGTACAAATGCACTTTACACAATTGATGTATGTATGGAATGTGATGAGTTGTATGAGCCCCCAATAAACTGATTTAAAAAAAAAAAGATTTACAGTCTTGGAACCCCACAGATGCAGTTCTACTCTGTCCTGTAGGGTCGCTGTAAGTCAGAACCAACTTGATGGCAGTTAAGTTTTGGTTTTTGGAAACCATGAAGAACTGTTCTGCCTTTGTCCTAGTTCTCTGGAGAAGCAACTTGGTTCGTGAGTGGGTGGGTGGGTGGGGGTGGGAGTGGGGATACTGAGATTTCCTAGTAAAGTA
Source organism: Echinops telfairi (assembly GCF_000313985.2). NCBI lineage: Eukaryota > Metazoa > Chordata > Mammalia > Afrosoricida > Tenrecidae > Echinops > Echinops telfairi. The sequence goes on along the minus strand of NW_022111361.1, from coordinate 693,864 downwards.
TAAATAACCTGATGGTTTAATACTTTTGTCTAGTCTTCCCTGGTCATTAAAAATATGTGTATAGACACATAGCTCATGAGTGACTGAGGATTTATTTAACTCTGGCCTGGTGAGAGAGGCCTCATCACTTTGTATCGGATAAGGATTGTGGTATGTGAACAGCTTAAACTTGAAGGTTTTTGAGGTCTCCAGGCTGAGAGACAGAAGCAGACATTTACTATTAACTGGGCTAGTTAGCGGTGGTGAGACAAAAACCAAAAGGGCTTGACCCCTGACATTAGACAGATCTTACAGCCAACTGCTTCAATGACTGAGCTGGGTCACTAACAGGCAGAGGAGACGGCTGACAGCAGACAGCAAAGAGCCACTAGGGGAGCTGAGCGAGCTGCTACACTGTGAGCTGGGCCAGTCAGTAGTAAAGAGGCTGAAGGTAGAGGCCCAATGATGGAGAGCTGTTGCTAGGAGAGCAGCAGCTGAGAGAGCAATGACCAAGCTACTACAACATTGAACCCTTGTGCAGCAGCAAGGCCCATAGGTGATGAGGCCTGTAGGCAGGGAGCTGCCTGAGAGAGCTGCCATGGTCTGAAGCTGTTCTGTCCACTTTGGAGGCCCTTCCACCCCTTGCCTGAACTGATTCCTGACACTAATCCTAAATGATTTCTGTTATTTCCAAAATGATCCTGATTCCAAGTTATAGCCTTTTTCTTCCCTAATAAACCACAGGTATAGTCTAGGATTTTTGTGTGGCCACTGTAACAAATTATAAAACCTGCAGAGAA
>NW_022111361.1:685174-692985 GCF_000313985.2 Echinops telfairi | reverse complement strand
TAAAAAGTAACAAAGAAATGGGACAGTGCAGCTACACCTGACCTCCTGATTCTTATCCCCAATGAATTTAAACAATTCATGATGCAAAGTTTCCAAATGTAAACTCACTGCCATCAAGTCAACTCTGACTCAGAGACTCTATAGAACAGAGTAGAACGTCCCCTGTGGGTTTCAGGGACTATAACTCTTCATGAGAATAAAAAGCCTCGTTTTTCTCCAAAGGAGCATCTGGTGATTTCAAACTGGTGACCTTCAGGTTAATAGCTCAACGAAGATATCAGGGCTCTGGCTACATGATGTTTAAATCTGTGAATATATTAGCTTACAGGTTTAAAAAAAAGACTTTACAAATGTGATTAATGATCCTGAGAACAGACTCAATGGCAGTGAGATGGGAATTAAGCTAAATTTTCAAGGTAGGTTCAATGTAATCACAAGTGTTCTCCTATGTGAAAAATGGGCAAGAGAGTCAGAGAGAGAGTGATGCAATAGGTGAAAATTTCAACTAGACACAGCTGGCTTGAAGACAGAGGTAGGGTGCCAGGAGCCAAAGTGTGGTAGTTATATAATCTTTGGTCAATTTGAGAGGATTAAGAGTGAAAGAATGGAGTCTACCTAGCCCGTCAATCAGGTCATGGCCAATGAGGTCTCTGTGTGGGCCTGGCCTTCTGCTGAGGATTCTGGGAACTCCTGTATTCCTCCTTGGAGGCAGGAGACACTCTCTCTAGGCTCACTCCTTTTGAGACACTGCAGCTGACAAGACACATGAAACTATGCTAGTGCCCTGAGCTGAAGAAGCCACGTGAAGACCCCTGTCAGCAATGAGATGCTTACACTGCCACTGGATCCACAAGACTCTCCATCTACTGGCCTGTGATTGTCCTGCATTCAGCATCATTGCATGTGTTTTGTGAGTCTGAAGAGGGCTTTATAGGTTGGTATTGGACACATGGGCTAATATTGGACTTAATGGACTTGATCTGGACTAGATTGGGATGTTTCCTTAATGGCCAATTGCTCTTGTATATAAAGCTCTTTCTTATACACACGAGTCTCCCTGGATTTGTTCCTCTAGTCTACCCAGACTAACACACAAAGAATGCAAACATCCTCTAGAAAATGAAAAAAGGCAAGAAAATAAACTTTCTCCTAGACCAGTGGTTCTCAACCTCCATAATGCCACGGCCCTTTAAGACAGTTCTCCATGTTGTGGTGACCCCCAACCATAAAACTATTTTCGTTGCTACTTCATAACTGTAATTTTGCTACTGTTATGAATCGTAATGTAAATATCTGATATGCAAGATGTATTTTCATTGTTACAAATTGAACAAATTAAAGCATAGTGATTAATCACAAAAATAGTATGTAATTATATATTGTGAAGTATTTCTAATTACAAATCAATGAAATGTTGTCTTGAAGCATGGTGTAGCATGGGTAACAGTCTTCATGCCAGGTATGTGGGCGTATCTGCATGTGGGCAGACCCACCTAGAGATGGACAAATAATATGTTTTCTGATGGTCTTAGACGATCCCTGTGAAAGGGTCATTTGACCCTTAAAGGGGTCGCGACCCACAGGTTGAGAACCGCTGTCCTACACCTTCCAGGAGGAGCGCAATGCAGTCCTCTTGACCTTGACCTTTGGCATCTCAGACTTCTTTCTGATCTCTAGAACTATAAAACGGTCTATCTGGATAATTTCTAATTTAAAACACTGTGATAATTTGATATAATAGCAACCGGAAACAGACATATGGGGAGGGGGGGGTTTGTCCTGCTGTATCACATGCTCTCATTTAAGTTTTCAGGTTCAAAAACTATAAATAGTTTTGCACTGAACATATCCTTAAACAGCTAGCAGAAGAAGTGATCTGGTTATGTGCCTCTGGCTTAGCTATATAGAAATCTCAAAGATGAACTCTTAAAATCTTATGATGAACTCATAATGAAAAATTTTAAGAAACAAAGAAATAATTTACAGTATGCTAGAATGAACATACATACATACATATATGCATACCCATACCCACCCATAATAAAGCTCCCAAAGAGCATTCATTCAAAAGACTGTAAGAAAGTTGAGAGAAAAAACAGAATAGAAAGAAGAAAAAAAAACAGAATAGATGATATAAGTGCAAAGTATACAATGATGGTTCATTTAAATTCAAATATATTAGCAGCTATATTAAATGCAATAAACACCTCAAGAGAAATCTGTTTGTTTTTGTGTTTTTAAAGAATTCATCCACTTAGATAAATCTAGAAGAACCATGTATGGCTACAAGTACCAAAATAGAAAAGATAGCATTCTATGCATTATTAATCTGCAACATATTAATATACCTACCACTCCTAATATTTTTTAGTCCTCATAACAACATAGTGTTGTTCCAAAGACTAGATCATTGTATAAAAATGGACTATGATCATATAAAATCATGAAATGGAGAGCGGCTACCTTAGTATGTAACTGCCAGATTATATTACTACATAACTGCCAAACCACTGAGATTCATGTCCCAGCCAAGTTAAGTTGGCACATAACCTTAACCATCACAGCCAGTGTTAGTCTCACCTTACACCTTGGCATTAATTACTGCAAGACAGTATGTTGTTAGCGTGCAAATAGATTTTACTATTATCACCAAAAAAATGTCAGATTAATACAGTTCTTAAGAGTAGGTATAAATATATAGACAAAAACCACTTTAAAAACACAAAAACAATCAAAAAGAATACCAGCTACAACACTGATATTTTTTTTTAAGTTTCAAAATAAAGTACCCAATGAAGACTTAAGATTTCCTTCTGATTCTAATGGGTTAACTATCACTTTGTTCTTGACGAGGAACAAGTAAGCATTAGAAAAGTTACTTATTTGCCAAGAATGAAGGGAAAAGAGTCTTAGAAAAAGTGAACATACATAATTGCACATATAACTGCAGGGGCCAGAAAGGAAACCAAAACCTAAACAGAGGCTGACAACAAACAGTGATTCAGAGTGCTTTCATCTGGCTTTCCAAACTATTTCAGAGCTGAAATGTATGCAATTTTGTTTTCACCAAGAGGATAAGTTTTAAAATAAAGTTCAGCCATAAATAAATATGTTGATTTAATTAAATATATTTATTTATACTTTAGAAGTTCTCCAGTACCACTGAGCGTTCAGAGCCTAGAGAATTTTAAAACTGAAATGATCTGAAAGATAATAGTATGTTGCAAAATAAATTAACCTTGGTTAAAAAATCAATTCCTGTACAGTAAATTTTGTGGGTCTTTTACAAAACATTGCAGAGATGCGAGGCTCAATTTTCACGCCAGGTTCTTCAACAGTCTCATGTTTCAGGATTATCATGGATCCACAAGCCTCAAAACTACATATATTTGCATACGTTTCAAAATTTAGCCCCTGCAAGCAATTTTATTTTTAATAAAGACAACAGTTGTTTTTAAATAGAAAGTTACTGCTTTCAAAAAAGTCTTTATTTATACCAAGGGCTCAAATAGAATGAAAATATTTAGAAAATAATGATGGCAACATATGTACAAATATGCTTGATACAACTGATGTATGGATTGTTATTAAGAACTGTAAAAGCCACCAATAAAAAATTTTTAAATCATTTTATTGGGGGCTCTTATCGCAATCCATAATCCATCCATTCTGTCAAGCACATTTGTACATTTGTTGCCATCATCATTTTCAAAACATTTTCTTTCTACTGGAGCCCTTGGTATCAGCTCCTCATTTCCCCCTCCCTCTACCACCCTCCCTCCCTCCCTCACCCTTTGATAATTTATAAATTATTATTATTTTTTCATGTCTTACACTGACCCATGTCTCCCTTTACCCACTTTTCCGTCCCCCAGGGAGGGTGTTATATGTAGATGATTGTGATCAGTTCCCCCTTTCTCCCCCCAGCTTCCCTCCCCTTCTCCTCCTGGTATCCCTACTCTCAGTATTCGTCCTGAGGGGTAATAAAATGATCTTTGGTGGGGGGGGGGGGGGAGTCTTATGCACTGTTATCATTTGAATCTAAACACTTTTGTTTGTTTTTTTTTAAATCGTTTTATTAGGGGCTCACTCAACTCTTATCACAATCCATACATACATCAAGTGTGTAAAGCGCATCCATCCATTCCTGAATCTAAACTTGAAGAAACATCCTCATTATCAAGAGACATTCTACAGTAAAATTTATTGCAATGGTAATTGCACAGCTTTTAATATAATTAAACCACTGACATGTACGACACGTGAATTCTGTCAATTATATGTGAATTCTGTCAATAAAACTGTTTTGTTTTGTTTTAAATGACAATCCACAAAGCAAGTGACGGGTACTTTTGTCAGTGTCAAGTTTAGATGAAGTCAAAGGGGACTGAGGAATTGTTCCAGTTCGACGGAAAGGAAATCTGAACACTATATATAGCATGTTTCTGATCTAGAGTCTTTTGTTATAAAGGTTTTAAAAGTAATTAGGCAAACTGTAATGGAATCTGAATTTAGATGGTAGCAATGTATCCCTGTTCATTACCTGATTTTGATGACTGTGTTGAGGTAATGCAGTAACATGTACTTGTTTCTGGAAAATACATACTAAAGTATCCAGGGATATGCTGGGGTACCATATCAGCAAGTTCTTCTCAAGCAGTTCAAAACAAGTTATTTGTTCTGTACTTTAAACTTTTCTGTCTGTTCTTAAAAATCATTTAAAGTCATCTTTATTATTTATCATAAAAGTGAACAAACTATTTGGGGGGGTACCTTGATTCAGACATATTTAGTGATCAATATTCCACTAATCAGCAGCAAACAAACAACTTTTCAAAAAATAAAATACACTGATTTTTCATAAATTACTTTCAGAAAATGGGATAACCCATTTAAAGTCATGAAGAATCCTAATGGCCTTTACTGCTACACTATAATCCTTCTTCTTTGCTTTATAGCAGTATTTGTTGACTATGTAAATGTATGTCTCCCAGGCACTCGGAGGATATCAATGACCCTAACAGACTAGAAGACCGTTACTAAATAACTAAATGAATAACTATGAAGCCCAAATAACAAAAATTTTATGAAGAGAAAGGATACGATGCTATACTGTATACTTGACTACCTTACATACATGCACATGGAGGTGGGACGTAGGAGACAATGAGATGCTAACCAAACCTACTCGAGTAAAATTTAGGTTAAGCCCAGTTAGGTAAGTAAAAGTTGTCTGTAACAATGTATTCCAGGGAATGGTATGTCAGAAGGAGCCCAGATGGCAAAGTGGGTTACACATTAGGCACTTACCACAAGATTAGCCCGTTTGAAATCACCAGATGATCCTTTGGAGACAGTGAGGCTTCCTATTCTAGTAATGGGTTCAAGTCTCAGAAACTCACAGGGGCAGTTCTACCAAGTCTTACGAGGTCACACTATGCATAGGATGGCAGTGAAAGAGGGGAGACAGAGAGAGAGAGGAATTCATTTGTTATTCCTACAGCTTAAATGTCCAAGAACAGTTAGTAATGAGTGATAAGACTGACAATAAAGAAGGTGCCTGTTCATTAATGAGCCTTACATGCCATGAAGAATTTATATTTGTTTCTTTATAGCCAATGATTTTCAAGTTCTTTTTGTTTTGTTCTTCAACCTTATTTCAAGTCAACTCTTAATATATACAACGAAAAATCAAATTCACTGCCATCAAGTCAAAGCCAACTCAGAGACCCTCTAAGGCAGGGGTTCTCAACCTGGGGGTGTAATGACCCCTTCACAGGGGTCGCCCAATTCATAACAGTAGCAAAATGACAGTGATGAAGTAGCAACGAAAATGATTTCATGGTTGGGGGATCACCACAACATGAGGAACTATATTAAAGGGTCGTGGCATTAGGAAGGTTGAGTACCACTACTATAGGGCAAGGTAGAATGTCCCTGTGTTTCTGAGGCTGTAACTCTGTACGAGAATAGAAAACCTGTCTTTCTCTCAAGGAAAGGGTAGTGGTTACACACTGCTGACCTTGGAAATCTCAGCCATAACCACTATACCACCAGGACTCCTATTTCTTCATATATTGAATCTCAGGATATAATACAATTAAAGACCGGCAGCCCTGGGTGATGCAAATAGTTAACATGCTCAGTTGCAGACTGAAGCCACTCTGAAGTAACTGAAAGGCCAGGCGGGAGACCTACTTCTGAAAGACCAGAGTCATTGAAAACTCTATGGGGCATGGATCTCAAAGGCACGTGGGGTTGCCGAGAGTCAGAATCAACTCTAAAACAACTGTTACCACATCTCTTTACAGCAGGAGGCAGGGTCCTATAGACTCTCCTGCTTACCTAAGTAGAAGCAAACGCAAAAACTGACCAATGTTGAAGAGAAGGTAGGTAATATTGCAAAGAATGTAGTGCAACACATATTAGCCAAACTCACAAGTCAGGATAATCCAACTAGGATAATAAAGGAGCACTTATTTACAAAAGAGCCGTAAAAGTAGAACACGGGAAGATACAGAAATTAAAGCTAGTAGAAGTAGCAAACTATATAGAGCCTTAGTAATGTTTACTATCACTTTCAATCCTAGATTAACACATGACGTTGTAAACTGCTTAAATGCAATTATTTCTTTTTTTTTTTCGCAATTATTTCTTAGTGTACATAAATATCAACAACAAATTTGTAAAATCTTTCGAGATGGCATTAATTAGTAACTAAGCATAAATCTTTTTCTTTTTGTCCTTTTCCTTTCATTATTTTTCATTCATAAAAAAGTTATTGGATACAGGTTCTGGATACAGGCTCACAAATATTAAATGCAACCATACAGTAACTACAACACGAGAAAAATTGACAAGGTCAGACACTATGAAAGCACCAGCTACAAGGAAAACAACAGCTCACACACGTGGAACCACGTGATTCAAAACATTGTTTACTTGGGTCATACTGACCGAAGCACGTTAGAAGGGTCAGGAAATAAGCAAGCCTAGCTTTGGTCTTGTAGCTGCATTAATGCATGTAAGCTGAGTTCATGAAAAACGCTTTGGTTCTTACAACTAACCACAAGGATATCTTAATGAAAAATAACATTTCTATGGAAACACTACACAAAACACTATCGGCAATCGTTTTGATGTAAATCCACCCCAACCCCCAACCCCCACAGATAATACCACCTGGGGTAATCCACACCCCCAGATACCACTGATGGCCCTTACCTTCAAGGAGTGAGGTAGGAAAGACAGACAAAAGGCTCGTGTAAAAATCCCATCATCTTTTAATTCTACAAGCGCCCTCACATAAGTCAATGAAGAACAAAGTAGATGGCACAGCACAAAGAGAAAGCCAGTACTACCTCTACTGTGAGCTAAAAAGCAAAGAGCATAGAAGATGTGGCACTTGTAGTAAGAAAGACAGGCATGCAGGGAGGAGACGAGCCAGTCAGGGTGCAGTACAGCACCAATGAAACATACAACTTTCCTCTAGTTCTTTAATGCTTCCACACCACCACCACCACCACTATCATGATCCTAATTCTACCTGACACATCCGGCTAGACCAGAGGATGTGCATGGGTACAGATCAGAGCTGGAAACACAGGAAACATCAGGACCAGTGGTGAGAGTTGCGATACCAGGAGGATAGGGGGAAGCTGAGGGGAGAAAGGGGGAACCGATCACAATGATCTACATATAACACCCTCCCTGGGGGACGGAAACAGAAAAGTGGGTGAAGGGAGATATGGGTCTGTGTAAGACATGAAAAAATAAAAATAATTTATAAATTATCAAAGAGTTCGTGAGGA
>NW_022111361.1:678638-685074 GCF_000313985.2 Echinops telfairi | reverse complement strand
AATGTTTTGAAAATGATGGTGGTAAAAAATGTACAAGTGTGCTTGACACAATGGATGGATGGATGGATGGATGGATGGATGGATGGATGGATGGATGGATTGTGATGAGTTGTACGAGCCCCCAATAAAATGATATTAAAAAAGACAGACAAGACAACGAAGTCACATCTTATGTGGAAGACACTTTAACAAGTTTAGCATGGCAGGGTTTAAGAGACCAGATCACAATGAGCCTTTTGTGCCATGCTAAAGAATCTGAACTTTAAACTTTATGAATTGTAAAACCATTTCCAGGCTTTGAAATAAGATTCAGCTACTGTAATGACTCAGAAACAATTGGTAGGTTTGAGGTGTAGCCTGGTAAATAGGATCGGGACAGATGCAGTATGAGATCTGAAGAGGGGGCTCCCCCGCCAGCTCGGGAAGGCTCCAGAGTCCCTGTTTGAACAAGGCACAGTCCTCATTCTAAGTGAACTGAAAACAGTCCGTTGTTACACTGTTCTTGGTCTGAACTCAGAAATGGATTAGTCCAAACTTTGTAATCAAGAGGGAAGGATGTTTCCTCGACTCTACAAATAGACAGTTTGAGGCAAAATACAGGGTTTGGTGACTCCTATTTCCAAAAAGTATATTGAACAGAAGCAGAATAGTCTGTTTACCTTGAACATAAAGAATAACATCTCCCAATTTCCAACAGATAGTGAGTTTCCTTTGATTCTGGGTTTAATCATGTCAGCCTGCCATCAGACAGTTCAGGAAGACTGATACTCTTTATTTCTGCTAAGCATGTCGCTCTGATTCAGCAGCTGCATGGTTCCAGCACCGAGATGGAGGCAGAAACGTAGCAAAAGGATACCACCTACTCCCATAACAAAGTACAAGTCATCTTCCCGTTTCGTCAATGAAATCAAATAAAATCAAATGAAACCATAAGGAGATAAATTATAATTCAGAACTTCAGATTTACTTTTCCAAACTAACCTCCAGCAATATTCTTCATTCAAAACATTACACACTATCCTTGTCACCCTGAACAAGCCATCCATGTCGTTGTCTGAGGACATTACCGCGGACTGACAAGCAGCATGACAAATGCACAGGCTTCTTTCAAGGTCCAATTCAAATGTCACTTCTTCAATGCCACCCAAATTTAAGGTGACCAGATTTAAAGCGGACACCACTGACCGGGGCGGGGCTCTTGATTAAAAATTTGGTCTATATGGGCCAAAAAGACCGTTCCATAGCTTGTCGTGCATTCTTTCCAAAAATCAGGACTTTTTTAAACCACCAAAAATCGGGACTGTCCCGCCAAAAGCGGTACGTCTGGTCACCTTACCCAAATTGCACACTCATGGGGCTTTCCCCTCTACTGCAGGCTTCATTATGTGCTTCCCTGTATCGCATCATTTAATAGTATACAAGCCTCTCCTGTGATAATTTTGTAAAAACACTTAGTCAATGCTTAGTCTATGCCAGGTACGCTAGGGTCTGGAACTGTAAAAACTGAGTAACAATTTAATCTGCTCCCCAACTACAAGTGGGGAAATGGCACACAGTAAATGGTATGTATGTAAAGTGCTAAGGGAGCAAAGTGCGCAGTGCTAAAGACAACACTGCCCAGGCACTCTCACAGCCAGCCTTCTGGACTAGAACTTAGACATGCATGATACTGAAAGTGAAAGTGAGCTGGGCATCTTCTTACTACTTTACTTTACTTTCTACTGGCAAGAAGTTGAGTGCAGAGATTCTTTCCAAAGTGCTACCAAAGCGTCCATTCTAGGAATGCAATTCTCCAATGACTTTTAAACAAACTTCAATGAGGAAATAGTTCAGTGCAGATCTTACCACAAAATGAATAATTTACTATTTCTTCTCTTATTCATTTACATCGGGTCATAAAACCTTGATTTGACACCAAACCTCTGCCAAGACTCCTATCATTTCTTACACATGCTTGTGGACCAAGTAGAAATGAAGACACAAACATATAAAATTTGCAATATCATGCAATCTGCATAGGGCCTATTCCTCACGATTTCTACCTCCTTCAGAAATGTTAGCAAATCAACCTTCAAAAAAATTAATTTTAAAAATAAATGTTTCCATAACGGTACATCAAAGTCAGCAAACTGTTTCTTAAAAAAAAACAACACCCAAAAAGTAAATATTTTACGCTTCGCAGGCCATAGGCACTGTGAACAAAAGAATACTACTGTGTTCCAATCAAGCTTTATTGATTATAACAATGATGAGTGGGAATGGGTCTAGCTCATAGTATAGTTTGGCCTTTGACTGCCATGTCACTATGTTAGTCCATTCCTGAAGGCTGCTAGGTGCAGGTGACAATATAGATAGAGCAAGACACCGTGCTGCAGATGAAAAGTGCGTGATTCAGAGAAGAAAACAGGAAATAGAAGACAGGTGACACGGACGCAGACAGAGGTTAAAGAAGTAAGTTGAAAAGAGAAGTGGAAGTACAGGAACTGGATCTCGTTTAGCAGCCTTAGAAAATTTTAGGTGGGCCTACCTTTTAACTCCAGGCAGGACCCAAGAGTGGCTGGGTGGCCAGAGAGGAATGCTGACAGGTCCTCAGAATCACTCTGCGGCTCATAAGCTCCCAAATGCTGCCTCTGTAGCCGTCTTTCCTTTCTTACACTGTTCAGTTTGAGCTGCACTCACCCGGACTTGAAGATAGGATGGGAGTAGGTGCTGAGCCACCCACCCATGGAGGAGGCAAATGGACCATTAGAGAAGGAGGGGAAGAAAAGAGCAGGCCTTACCAGGACCTTCTGCAAATTCTCATGAAAGGCCACCTGTTGTGAATTTGTTCCCACCAGATCCAAATTCCAAAGTGGTTGCTGTTGCTCTCCCTGCAGGCTAGGTGGCAACACCTACCTGTAGGCTCAGGAGGTCTCCCAGAACATGCAAGCAGAGCCCTGAGGCTTGTGCGTTACAGATGAGGTGTTCTGGGAAGCAGAGGTGGTGAGATGCAGACAGACAGGGAAAGGACCCAAGGACTCAGTGTGGGAGAGCATGGTTGCTATGAGCCATACTCATCTTTACTTTATGGAGCCTCATGCCAAAGACAAGCTTGCACCCGATTCCTACAGCGGCCATATTTGTGAGGGGAAGAGAATACAAATAATCCTGTTTTCACCAAAAGATGAAAGTTGATAGTGGCACATCTTCACACTTGTAAGGCAATTATAGCCTGACAGACAGCAGTGGGGAGTGGGGAGAAGAAGATATGGTAGTGGGAGGAAAAGGCAAAGCACAGTGAATAAGGAGGAGAGTCAAGGCTGGGCCCAGCTGGTCATAGGAAATGGACCATGGAGCTGACTCCAAGTCCTCACCACCCCTAGGGGAACAGAACAGAGCTGTGCTCCATAGGTTTTCCAGCGGCTGCCGTTTGAAACACAGATGCCAGGTCTTTCTTCCGAGAGGCCTGTGGATGGACTCAAACCTCCAATCTTTTACTTAGCACCTGCACCACCCACAGGCTCACCTTTGCTCTAATTGGAGATGCCTTTCCACGCAGTGACGCTGTTGAGCACTAGAGAAGCCCACCAGGTCTTCCTGGGGAAAAAGGAACATGACTCGGAGGCCAAGAGAGTTTCCCTGGCCTGGGCGTCCATTTAACAAAGATTCCACAAAAACACTGGCGAAACTGTAAAGCCAAGCACATTTGGCCCAGAAATTCTTGAAGTCTGGTTAAAAAGTAACCCAGAATTTTCAAAAATCAAATTTGCTCCAGGATTTCAGGTTCATGTGCACAGATTAGCCTTTCCACAGTGTCACTCAGGTGGAGGGCAGGGACAAGGGCTTTCCTAACTGCTGGGCATCAATGCTTTTCTCTCCAGACATTAGGTTGTTCTCTTTTTGGGGTGGATTTTTTTTTTTCTTTTTCTTCAAATCTCAGGGCCTATACCCTACTGGTAACAGTTTGAGCACTTTCCCTTGACATGTTTGACTGTGAGGCTTGTGTTTCTTTTTCTTTTTTGAGTAAATAAAAATGTTTCTGGGGGAAAAGGAGTTACAGTCTCAGAAACTCACAGAAGGCAGTTCTACCCTGTCCTATTGCATAATGTGGCTATACCTAGATGACAATACAACCAACTTGCTGCCACCAAGTGGATTCCAACGCATAGTGACCCTTACAGCACAGAGCAGGAAACATAAAGGAGGGGAAACCAACGCACTGCCAAATGTCAATTCAGTCATGGCGGCCCTTTAGGACAGAGTGGAACTGCCTCCTTCGGAGTTCTAAAATTTTTATCTTTACAGGAGTAAACAGTCTCACCCTTCTCCCTTGAGGCAGCTGGTGGTTTCAAATGGATGACCTTACAGTTAGCAGCCCAACATGTAAGATTATACCACCAGGGCTCCATTGGAAGACATTAGTCTGAGTGCAATTATTCACAAAAAAAATACTGTATGGCATCAGTGTTACAAAAAGCAAAGACAAGGTTTTCACACTAAAAAGAAAAGTCGGTCATGAAATTTTCCACAAACTTTTTGAAGCCTCGTAAAGTATTCACAGACACAATTCAAAACTGGTGACTGGATGCTGAGTGCAGTTCCTATCCTAGGGAAGGAGAGGGGTCACTTACGCTGCACGGTGCTCTTGAACAACTCACTGCAAAACAAATGCTGAACACTAGTTTCACTTGTCGACTTATTTTTGGTAAAAACTAACATCTTCAGATTTCTTTCAGTTAGCAAAAACAGGAGATCTTTAACGTGTGTAAAGTAAACTTCCAAAAAGCAGGGGAAACCTGTATATAAATCCATCAGAATACTGAGTAACAATGATAAAATATTTTTTTAACAGCAGAGCAGTCAATCAAGTGACCTTTATTGAACACTTCAAGCCTATGGGCACTAACTCACTATATCCGACTTTCTCATTTTGAGTGATGCTAATCAATCTGCATTATAGTTTGGCAATTATTTCAAGTTCTATTGAACAAATGCAATCTATAAAACATAAGTGACAGTGTTGAAGATGACAAAACAATAAAAAGTAAACAAACCCGCTGTCATTGAACAATGATGACTCATATGGACTCCCGGTGGGTTTCTGAGACTGCAACTGTTGACGGGAGTCTTTCTCTTTCACAGCTGCTGGTGGTTTTGAACTGCCGGCCATGGTAATCACCACTTTAACAACTACACCACCAGGGCTCTTACCAAATAAAAATAACATGCTCTTCTTATAATCCATAAAACAAACTTAAGAAAATGGTGATGAAACCTAGGACAAATGTCAATAAATTAACAGAGATTAAGAGAAGTATCTTGGTATCAAAGATCAAGGCACCATAAATAACACTGAAGCCACTACGAATGGACCAAAAACTAGAAGAGACTATAGCTGAAGGAATATTATAATGTTCAAAGATTTTGAAAAACAGGAGCATGATGGCCTGTTTTAAATACTTATGATCCTGTGAATATATATTCATAGAGCAAAAAGTATAGAAACATCACACAGCAACGGTTTTCAACTAGGTGCAAAGACAATTTGGTGCCCTAGGCTCTTCCTTTGGATGAAGCCAGGCAGTCTCTTCATGTACTTCAAAGCAATAAAGCACACAGACGAAATGTGGAAGCACTTAAGAGAGTCCCACGACCTCTATTAAGTTGAACACTAGGGTTTTTTATATCATTTTATTGGGGGCTCGTACAACTCATATCACAATCCATGCATACATCCATTGTGTCAAGCACATTTGTACATTTGTTGCCATACTCATTCTCAAAACATTTGCTTTCCACTTAAGCCTTTGGTATCAGCTCCTCATTGTTCCCCCTCCCTACCTGCCCCCTTCCCTCATGAGCCCTTGATAATTTATAAATTTTTGTTATTTTGTCATGTCTTACACTGTCTGACGTCTCCCTTCACCCACTTTGCTGCTGCCTGTCCCCCATGGAGGAGGTTATATGTAGATCACTGTGATCGGTTCCCCCTCCTACCCCACCTTCCCTCCACCCTCTGGTATCGACACTCTCATCAATGGTCCTGACGGGATCATCTGTCCTGGATTCCCTGTGTTTCCAGCTCCTCTCTTTACCAATGTACATCCTCTGGTCTAGCCAGATTTGTAAGGTAGAATTGGGATCATGACAGTTGTGGGGAGGAAGCATTTAACAACTAGAGGAAAGTTGTATGTTTCATCGTTGCTACAGGCACCCTGACTGGCTCGTCTCCTCCCTGTGACCCTTCCATTACAGAGATTTATAGAAAGGTAAAACAATATCACTCTTCTCGTTAATTTTGTTGTGGGGAGAGGAAAAAATGAGGACTTGATGCCAGGGGCTTAATGGAGAGCAAATGTTTTAAGAATGATGAGGGCAATGAATGTACAAATGTGCTTTACACAATTGATGTATGTATGGATTGTGATAAGAGTTGTATGAGCCCCTAATAAAACAA
>NW_022111361.1:671138-676138 GCF_000313985.2 Echinops telfairi | reverse complement strand
AAGATCAAAATTATTCCCTTTCTTTGACCATAGTTAACCCTAACCCCTCCTCCCCACCCACACCCACCCTTCCCCCCAAAAAGTATTTGCTGGAAGTCAGTCCACTGGCCTTGCAATGTAAACTTCTGATAAATCAGTCCCGATCCTTAGGCCACAACAGGTCCTGGTTAGATCAAGGTCAAGAACATCCATGTGGGGGCATTCAAGAGAAGGCAGGTGTGTCTTCAGTGGGACAACTGCCTGCTGTCGGACGATTTCTTGCTAATATTCTTGAAGATCTTGGACTTTTCGACCCTTTTGGTTTTCTGGTAGCCGAATCCACCACCTCCTCCTCGCTTTTTATGTTTGCCTTCATTGCTGTTCACGTTCAGATCAACAAAAGGAGGCACCTTAAAACCAAATGACAGAGCCACCTGAGGCAAATTTAAATTATTAACATTAAAGATTTGTTTCAGAGAGTTGAGAATCATATGCCCGAATATATGACTTGTATGCTTCCTGGGCGGACTTATGAAGGAAGTAGTTCTTTTCAATAAGTTTTTCAAGCTGAGACTGAATATTGGAGATTTTGGACCAGGAAAACTCAAATTCACTTAGTGGAACCTTGGATTGCTTCAAGTTACGCAGGAAACCCAATTCTTCTGGATGCAAAATGAGCAAGGCATGCCCTCTTCCATTCAAGCCCCTGGCTGTTCGGCCCACACGATGAATATACTCCTTCGGGTCATCTGGAGGGTCGTACTGCACAATCCAATCGACTTCGGGAATGTCCAGTCCCCGCGCAGCCACGTCTGTGCACAATAAGGTCCCCGAATCTGCATTGCAGAACTGAAAAAACGTGGTTGTTCGCTTATTTTGCTTCTGATTCCCATGAATGGCCAAGACAGGCAAGTCAATGTAGTTCAGCAACTCATAGTGGTATTTGACAGACATGCAGGACGAAAAGAACACCATCAGTTTCTTCTTTCGGTTCTTCTTCAGGAAGGTAAACAGCAGAAGGAATCTTTTTTCAGAGGGACAGACAACGTAGCCCTGCTCAAGACCATCCACAGTTGCATTGGCTTTATCATCATCAACACCGCCACACAAAGGCTCCTTTTTCAGAGAAATCCTCGCCAGGTCTTCAACCTTTCGAGTTTGAGTGGCAGAAAAAAGCATGGTCTGTCTGCGTACTGGCAGAAGTTTAATAATCTGCTTTAACTCCTCTTCAAATCCAACATCCAAGATACGATCAGCTTCATCAATGACCAGGCACTGTAGGTTTTTATACATAAACCCTGGAGTACTCTGCATATGGTCCAGGAGGCGGCCTGGTGTAGCTACAACGATGTTGATCCCGTTAGCAAGTTTCTGTGCTTCCGCAGATCTGTTACTACCCCCCATGATCAGCCCATACGTGTGAACATGGTGTGTCATTAGCTCCTTCAGCACACCAAACGTCTGCATGGCCAGTTCCCTAGTGGGGGAGAGAATAAGAACTCCTGTTCCGTTCCTGGGCATGAATTTTAACTTAACAATGAGTTCAACTGCAGGGATGAGAAACGCGAGCGTTTTACCACTGCCTATTTTCGCAGCTGCCAGAAGATCCCTGCCTTCCAGAAGTGGTCTGATACTTTTATGCTGAATTTCAGTCATATTTGTAAAGCCCATTTCTTTAATGGACTTCAGAGTGCTTTCATTGACAAGATTAGCCAGTGAAGTAAATGAAGTATCTTCAAAAGCACCCGTCAGTCCCAGGGGCAGGCTGGGCAATTCACTATCCTCTTCGTCACCATCTGGCTGTTCCATTCTTGTTTCTGCTTCTGCCGGAGTCTGGATGTCACACTTTTTAGTCTCCTCGGTGTCTTCAGTTTTTGTCTTTTTTATATCAGGCCTGGCAGCACCCTCCATTTTCCTTTTCTTCTTCTTCTTTTTCAATTTTGCATTAGGAGCTTGTGTTGTTGCTTCCCCATTGGATGAAACAGCAGGTTTCTTGGGAGAGTTTTTAATTTTTACATTTTCCACTGTTTCTTTAGACACATTTCCATTTTGGGGTCCTGAGAAGCCCATCTTCATAGACGGTTTTAAGGATTTTCTATCTTTTTCATCTCCCACTGTTGGTTGTGGCACATCTCCATTCTGCCCTTCTGATATGCTCACACCTGCTGCCCCTGTAGCTTTAGGTTTCGTTGCGGCAATTTCTGATTCCGCTTCTCGATCTTCTTGCGCAGGAGTTTCATCGGCAGGTGAGACATGGCGGTGGCGGCACTCCTTCACACCGGCGCTGCTCCCGGGGTTCTCGGAGAGGGTTACTTCTTTAATAGGTGATTTTAAAATACAGGCAAAGAACCTAAATAAGTAATTTTCATGGAAAAATAATACAAACAGCAGTAAGCACATAAAAAAGAGGATACTCAACATCATTAGGCATTTGAGTAAGGCAAACCAAAATCCTAATGAGGTACCACTTAAGCCCACCTAACACTTCACATTTATAGTAGTAAAAAAAAAAAAAAATCTATCCATTAGTGTGTACACTAATGATGCACACGCCAGAATACAAGGCAAAAGTAATAGTAATGGTAAAGGCTATGTGTCATACTGGCTGAGCCATGATTCTCAGTGGTATGATAGTTATACAATGATGTAATTTGGCAATTATGTCACGATGTGCCTTGGCAGTTACATACTGATGGATGCAGTCATCATTTGTAATCTGATGTCATTTCCCAATTTTTTCTATAATACTGTGTTTTGCATAACAACCTGGTAGTTGGAACCTAACCATCAATAAGTGAGGAATGAGTGTGATCAAAAAGGCATGTAACAAATGCTGGTGAGATTGTGGTGAAATACAGCCATCTAAGTTAATGTCAGCTGAGAAGCACATCGGCCAGTGGGATCCAAAGGTTGCAAATAGTAAAACACAAGACAAGAGGAGGGAACCATATTAGAGCTTAAATTCTGAGCACCTGGTTAACAGAAAGCTATGCATGACAGTAAAAGTTCAAAAATCCATTTGTAGCATTCTCACATGGATTAAGCTTCTGAATAATACTCTCAGACAACTGAGCAGAATATGAATAGTCCTTGCTACTAGACAGAATACATTAGAAAGTGGATTAATGCTGATGTAGTTAGTTTAAAACTCAATACTTTTATCATTTGTTCTCCCTTGTGACTCATTTTAAATTTGTTCTAGCTTTTATTATTTTTTGATATCTTTTGAACTATCATTTTTCTGTGTTTTGTTACTGTTTTTGGTTTGGGTTTGTTTTTTGTTGGGGGGGTTGTTTTATTTATATGTAATCCAAGATAGACAGAAACAGTAACTGGATTAATAGTTTCTTTGGGTCAAGTTGTTGTGGGGAACTTGGAAACTAACATATCGAGTTGTTGGGGCTAGGGGGGAAATAGGAAGCTAAAAATAATAACTCCAAGAATGAACAAAATATTCTATAATTGACTGTGGTGATGATTGCACAGTTCTTTTTAATAAGTTTAAACCACCAAATTTTATGGTAAGGGAAGTGTATGTCAAAAAACTGTTAAAACATAACAAAAAGACCAGGGGGGAAAAAACCTTCACATAAACACCTGCTGGTGGAAATGCAAACTGACGCAGCTGCTTTCCAAGGGAAGCAGCAGTTCCTGAAGTGGTTAAATGCAGTATTACCATACAGTGCATAAGAAGCCTGGCACCTGCTCCCATAAAGATTGTTGTTGTTGGTCGGTGCCTGGCAGTCGGTTCTGACCCATCTCCACCCTATGCACAACAGAATCAGGGAAATGCTTTGGGGCTGTTCTAATCTGTTACATGCATGGTGAGTCATTGCAATCCACTTGATAGCACCTAACAACAATAAAAACTTGTATACAAACTTTCAAAGCAACATTAGAATAATAAAAAAGTGAAACCAATTTAAGTGCCATCTGATGAGCAGATGTGTAAAATGTGTGAATATCCACACAATAAAATATTATCTAATAATAAAAAAAGAGGTACAGATACATGCCACAACATCAATGAGGACTGCAAAGAAAGATGCCAGTCATGAAAGATCCTATATGATTCCATTTATACAAATGGTCCACAGGGGAATCCAGAGACAGGGAGTAGAATGGCAGTCACCTAGGTGGGAGCCTGGAAAACCGGAAGGTTACTGTTAACGAGTATAGGGTATCCTTTTGGGGTTACGTAATGTTCTAAAATTCTGGTGATGATTCCACGACTTTAGGAAAATACTATAATTCAATGAATTGTACACATCAAATGATTGTGTAGTTATTATGTGAACTAAAGCCCACTGGATTTATTTTATAAAGAATAGTCTTACTGACTTCCAATCCAGACAAGAATATATTAACAGAAACCGTATTTATGCTCCCGCCTAAAACAACTGAAATACATGAATGAAGAGCTTTTAAGACCTGGCAATCCTGCACTGAAGGACAGTGAGCTGAGAGAAGGGAAACAAACAAGGTGAACAATACACTTGCCTCAGTGTAGGCTACCAGAGCGACTGGACTGAGGAAATGAAGCCAAGAGTTCAGAGGCCAAGCGTTACAGGAAGGGGACTAAAGGAGAAAGTCACAACAGAGAGATTCCTGAAATGAGATGTGACCAGTGAATATGTGCATGGAAAATAGCTGAGGCTAAAGAAAAAGCTCCCGAAAGATGATGAGGAGGGAACAATCCTCAGAACTCACTAAGGCCAGGAATAGTTCCCATTCCCACATTGATGGTGGGAGTCTCACAGAGCAGACCCACAGCAAGTAGAGAGGCTGAGTTTGTTTGTCATCAAAATCTTCCCACAGAGGAAAAGGGCATTTATAGAGGTCTAGATAAAGACAAGTACATATGCAAATATATTTATATGCGGATGGGGAAATAGATCTACGAGCCTATATTTATAGGTTTAGTAATAAGGTAGCAGAAGGACATTGGGCCTCCACTCAAGTACTTCCTCAACGCAAGAATACTTTCTTCTATTAAAATGGCATTCTATGATGTTCACCTT
>NW_022111361.1:666500-670095 GCF_000313985.2 Echinops telfairi | reverse complement strand
TTAAAAAAAAAAAAAAAAAAACTTCCCACAGAAGAGTCCAATAACCAGATGGATTCAGTGGTGAATCCTACCAAACATTTTGAAGAAAAATATCGACAAAGCTGTTCTATAAAACACTACCCAATTCATTCTATGAAGCATGCATTAATGTGACATAAAAGGCAGAAAATGACATTACAAGAAAAACTAAAGTCCAATAGCCCTCATAAATAAAGGGAAAACTTATTAATAAAATGGGGTTTATCTCAAGAAAGCAAAGTTGGTTTAATATTCCAAAAATAGTATCACTTATGTTAGCAAACTTAAAAAAAAGAAGTTATGATAATTTCACTTAAGCGTATAGAAAGCATCTAACAAAATCTACTATCTCTTCCTTTAAGAACTCGCCGCAAGCTAGGACTAGAAAGCCCTGTCCTCATTCTCAGAGTACAGTCATGAAAAACCTACAAGACTATAAGACACTTCCACGTGACACACGGAAAGCTTTTGAATAGGATCGAACAAAGGAGGAAAGTCCACTGTCACTACTCCCATTCAGCACTGTCCTGATCTTCTAGCCGCAGTAAGGCAAGGAAAAGCACACAGAGAAGAGGTGAAACGGTGTTCACTCACACGATTCTCTACAGAAAAAATCCATCAGAATCAGGAAATAGCTACTGCAACTAGTAAGTGACCTGAACAAGGAAACAAAATGAGTGTACAAAAATGAATTGTATTTCTATGTTTGCAAGCAACAAACCATCGATCAGAATTGAAATTATGAAAACACTAACATTTACAATAGCATCAAAAACATTTTAGGAGGGGGCTTCAATAACTTGTTGAAAATGGAATTCAAGGGAGGAGGGGGCATGAAAAAAATTTTTTTTAAAAAAGAAAATGGAATTAAACGATCATGTAATTTTTCTGCAACCTTTTTGAAGCCCACCTGTCTACTTTAAAATAAATCTGACAAAAAAACTCAAGATTTATGGTACTAACCTCAAAACTGAAGCTGAACGTGATAATAATGCTAGTCATTCAAAGGAATAGGAATAAGAAAGCTTTTTCCAGATAATCTACTTCTTTGACATATGTTGTCAGGTGACTGAATGTGAATCTATAGTCTGTCAATCTGTTACCTGTGAAATATGATTGATGGAAGACTCCATTCTTCGCAACTGGGAGGCTTGGATGTCCAGCAATTGGAGTACATTGTTGGCCAACGCATTTATTTGGTAAGCAACACTAGCTAAGGATTGGGTCGTGTAGGCTTTGGTCTCTTCTAAAGCTTTTCTCTTGTCTGTAGCCTGAAATAAAAACAAACACAATCTACAGTTACTTAAAGTTAGATAATCAGCAAGTATATACTCTAGGAAAAGGCAGTTATCATTACAATTATTAATAGCAAAACACAATTTAATCAAAAAATGTATTGGACTATCTGGCCACAGTCACTGAAATCCTTCATCTGTCTGATGGAACCTTTCCCTCTTGACTAGCCACTTCGGTGACAGACCGACCACACACTATCAGAGTGGCACTGGGATAGATGGTTTTGGTTCCCCAACCCCCTTCTAACCACCGCCTCACTGCATCACACCTATAAGACCTTACTGTCAGCCCCGCACAGTCACATTCTTGTTTACTTACTCACCATCAAAAATTCAACCTTCCTGCTTGTTATTCATTATGACTAAGCCTCTCATCTCCACAAAAATTCCTTTAAAGATTATGACCCAATCACTGGCCTACCGTTTCTTCACAAACTCCACAATTTAGATCACAAAAAGGTCAATAATATATAATCTGAAAAATGAAGAATGCCAAGATTCCAAAGGAGAAAACGAAGAGACAGATAGCTCACAGAAAAAGTAATACAACTGCAATGAGATGAATACTGTGTATGACTTGTTCAAGTAAAACTGATGATCTGCTGTTCTGTAAACTTTCAATCAAATCACAATAAAATTTTATTTAAAAGAAAAAGCAAGGCAATCTTTCTGAACTATTTGAAAAGATGTTTAATTTGCCTCATAATAGAAAAAGAAACAAATGCAAATTAACATGAGACACCATTTTTCATTTTTCCAAACGGCAAATACCAAAAATTCAGACAAAGTCATGGGGAAAGACTCCCTGAACAATTAATAATATGCAGCACAGTTACATGTGGATTTACCTTCTGATCCAGCAACCTCACTTTTACAATTAAGCACAAAGAATCATGATCAAAAACACAATACATACATGCACAAAGACATTCACTGTCCCACTATTTATGTTACCAGGAGATGACAGCTACCAGGAGGGGATGGAATGAATAAATTGCAAAGTTGTATAGCATTGTAATAAGAATATTTGAGGAGGATCTTTACTACCACTATGACATTATCTACAGGATACTGCTGCTGCTGCTGCTGCTGCTGCTGCTGCTGTTGGGTGGCATCAAATTAACTCGGGTTCATGGTGACCCCAAGAAACAGAGCGGAACTGCACCAACTGCACCACAGATCCCTGGTGACACAGCAGTTAAGTACTCAGCTTCTGACCGAAATGCTGACGGTTCACACACACACCCAGTGGCTCCACGGGGGGAAAAAAATCTGAAGATGTGTACTTATAGAGACTGCAGTATATACTGCAAAAGTGGAAAAAAAAAAAAAAAGGTACAAACTATGCGTACCACATGCCACTAATATTTAACTAAGGAAGTCGGGGCTATAAAATATATCCTCATATAAGAAAGGATAAACCAAAAAATTAAAGAATAAGAGAGAAAGGACACATAGTTCGGAAGAAACACAGATAAAGCCAGACTTCTTTAGCATCCTTTGTTTTGCAGATTTGTTTTTTTTTAACTATGTAATAATTTTCACAATTGAAAAAAAGGAACTTCCCAAAATTAAATGTAACATGAGCCTGTGTATTTAATTAATAGTTAATAAAAGAAGAACTATTCTAAAATTACTTCAAAGCTCAGTAATTTGATTGTTCATGCTTAATGGAATTTAGGACCAAAAAAACTGGGGGGGAAATATGACATATAACATGTTTTTTCTCTTTAATGGCAATGGTAGTGTTGGAAATATTTTTTAACTTCCACCAGGCTACTTAAAATTGGCAGGGACGACAAACAGAAAATAAGCAGTGCTGTAAGGGGTTCTGGAGGAATGGGACTATGAAAAGTGGTACGGGTATTGTGGAAAACGCTATGGCAATTCCTAAAACATAAACAGTGTACCTTTTTTTAAAAGAGACAGTTATCAAATAAATGAGATTTTTAAAACAGAAAAACAACCAGCCTGTGTGACCACAAGGTATTGAAGGGATCAGGGATCGGGCATCAAAAAAACAAAAAATCTTATCACTGTAAATGAGGATGAGTGCAGAGTGGAGACACAAAGCCTATCTGTAGGTAACTGGACACCCCCTTACAGAAGGGTGGCGGGGAGGAGACGAACCAGTCAGGGTACAGTGTAGCAATGATGAAACATACAACTTTCCTCTAGTTCTTAAATGCTTCCTCCCCCCACTATCATGATCCCAATTCTACCTTACAAATTCAGCCAGACCAGAGGATGTACACTGATACAGATAGGAACTGGAAACACAG
>NW_022111361.1:663058-664142 GCF_000313985.2 Echinops telfairi | reverse complement strand
GGGCTTAATTGGAGAGCAAATGTTTTGAGAATGATGAGGGCAATGAATGTACAAATGCACTTTACACAACTGATGTGTGTATGGATTGTAATAAGAGTTGTATGAGCCCCTAATAAAACGATAAAAAAAAAAAAAATGAAAGAAAGCAACCACAGATCAAGCCCTGTCACCCAGTGCAGTCTGTAAGATCACTGTAATGAAAAAGGAACTAAGATTCTTTAGGAAAATAGCTGGTTATGGGTCTAGATACAAAAACTTCCCACATAGTCCTAGAGTCAAATGTGCTACCCTGGTGTCTATTCAACTCATGCGGTCTCCATGAGTGCTGAAGAGTGATCCCCAACACCGTCTTCCCAGTTACCTCAAAGTGACCCCAGGAAGGGATTCCAAGGTTATACAGCTTTACAAGCACAGAGTCTTCTCTTTCTCTCAATGGGTCTGAGCTGCCAATCTTGTGGCTAGCCGTCCAATGCTAACCCTATGGGGGCCACCAGACTCCTTTCATACCACATAAGTTCTACCTAAATAATAAAGTTAACAAGACAAAAAAACTGACACTGCTTTCATTTGTTAAAATTAAATTAATGAAGATTCAAAAATGTTTTAATTTGTTTCCTCAGACATTCTAGTCATATTTCAAGTGCTCCTTCCAAAGGAGAAAAGCTCTAATTTGTGCTAATTTGTTCCATAGACTGAAGTCAAAGGTTAAATCTGCACAGGAATAGCTACAGGCACTCATTTTGGGTTGTTTTTTTTTTAATCATTTTATTGGGGGCTCATACAACTCTTATCACAATCCATACATACAATCCATTGTGTCAAGCACATTTGTACATTCGTTGCCCCATTATTCTCAAAACATTTGCTCTCCACTTAAGCCCTTGGTATCAGCTCCTCATTTTTTCCCCTCCCTCCCTTCTTCCCCCTTCCTCATGAACCTTCCATAATAGTTCCCCCTTTCTAATCCTCCCTCTACCGTCCCGGTATTGCCACTCTCACCACTGGTCCTGAAGGGTTCATCTGTTCTGGATTCCCTGTGTTTCCAGTTCCTATCTGTACCAGTGTACACCCTCTGGTCTAGCTG
>NW_022111361.1:660046-662058 GCF_000313985.2 Echinops telfairi | reverse complement strand
TTAGATGCAATCTGCGAAGTTTATTTAAGCTGCCTCTTGCTCCGAGGTCAGCTGCGGAAGACCTGTTTTTGTTTTTATATGGTGGATTGTATTGTTTTTCTAATGTTGATACATCCTTGTGCGCCTGGCGTAAATCCCACTTGATCATGGTGTATTGCTTTTTTGATATATTGCTGGATTCTATTGGTTACAGGCCTTTTTAAACTGGAAGTATTTAGTATTACCAGGAAGGATTTAAATTCTGAGTTTTAATAATACTTGGAATTGAAATAGAATTTTACATACCATAAAGTGTACAAAAACAAACTTCTACTTTGCTGAAGGCCAACCTATGGGGCTAGTTAATTTGATTACCTGGGATGAAGTAACATTGCTTAATATGGCTCTTCCATCCATATTTATAAATCCCACTCAGTGAATGGGTGGAGTGTGAAAATACAGTGGAGGGGACTCTAATTCAGGGAGTGGTCAATTCCATCATTCTGCTGGGTATATAAAGTGAGCCTCCTCAAAAGGAGGAACAGAGAGAATCCCAAGGCCATCATGAAGACATGAAGTTATGACATCACAAATTCAAATACCAGTAGCTCTTTGTTTGCTTACCTTTTGTACTTACACTTTTCAGAGGAAAAAATACTACTGTAAATTGTAAATAGTCAATACACACTTCTATTATATGCAGACCTGGACTGCTGACAAAGTCAACTTCGAGTAAAGTGAACCTAGTTTACTTATCACATAGTGCATACTATACTGTTGACATAAACTCTGTATGCATACACATGTATGTGTGCATAAAGAGAAAGCAGAGCCTCCAGAGAAGCACATGTGAAAGCGCTGCCTGAAGAGACATGCCTACCGGCATGGTTGAGAAGAGAGGCATTGTGAACAAAAGATCTGTATCCTTAACATTCTGTTACCTGTTGACCACACTCACTGCCATCAAGTTGATTCTGATTCATACTGGCAGGACAGAACTGTGCCTTCTGGGTTTCAGAGGCTATAATCTTTCAGGAGCTGAAAGCCTCACCTTTCTCCTGCAGAGTGACTGGTGGGTTTACACTGCCAACCTTGCAGTTAGCAGACCAATATACAACCCACTACTTCACAGGGTTCACCTGTAATTTGCTAGCTTCCCTGTTACATCCCAAAAAGTATTATCTGTGAGTTTTGTATGGCTATGGCAGCAAATTATAGAACCCAGCAGAGAAACAGGGAAGGGATGGTTGGGGTCAGAATGAGGTAAAGAAGGATGGAGGATGGAGTCATATCCCATCTCTGCTCCTACAGAGCAATTGGCCTTGGATTGGTGCAGAGTTTGGATTCTCCTCTCTAGTAAAGTCAAAAGAGGTCAGATGCCATGGCTTCCACAGGGAGAAAACTTTTTAGGAGGTGGCTATCAAAAGATACAGCATCTCGGGTCTTCAAGGCTTGAAGGTAAACAAGCGGCCACCTAGCTCAGAAGCAACAAAGCCCACATGGAAGAAGCACACCAGCCTGTGCGATCACAAAGTGTCGAAGGGATCAGGTATCAGGCATCATCAGAACAAAAAATCTTACCATAGTGAATGATGGGGGTAGTGCTGAGTGGAGACCCAAAGCCCATTTGTAGGCCACTGGAGATCCCCTTGCAGAACCAGTCAGGGTGCAATGTAGCAATGATGAAAAATACAACTTTCTTCTAGTTCCTAAATGCTTCCTCCCCGTCCCCACTATCATGATCCGAATTCTACCATGCAAGTCTGGCTAAACCAGAGGATGTACACTGGTACAGATAGGAACTGAAAACACAGGGAATTCAGGGCAGATGATCCCTTCAGGACCAGTGGTGTGAGTGGGGATACTGGGAGCGTAGAGGGAGGGTGGGTTGGAAAGGGGGAACCGATTACAAGGATCTACATGTGACCTCCTCCCTGAGAGACGGACAACAGAAAAGTAAGTGAAGGGAGAGGTTGGACAGGGCAAGATATGTCAAAATAATAATTTATAAATTATCAAGGGTTCATGAGGGA
>NW_022111361.1:629978-659183 GCF_000313985.2 Echinops telfairi | reverse complement strand
AAAAAAAGAAAGAAAGAAAAGAAAACCCTACATAGGTCCCAATGAAACAACCCCCCCCCAAAAAAAAGAGTTGTATGTGTCCCCAATAAAATGATCTAAAGAAGTATTAAAAAAAAAAAAAAAAGCATGGAGTCCTGAGGATTACTCAACACATGCACACACTCAATACCTACCTAACACTGAAAAGATCCCATTGCTGGAGAGGGCAATTAGACAGAAAATTCTCAATGTAATAAGAGTAAATATTAAATAAAAAGAAACTCTGCCAATTTAGGACAAAGATCCACCCAAAAGTAATTTTTTTACATCACTATTCAGATTGAGACCTTGTCTTTGTAAACCTTAGCACAATTCTGCCCTACCTCCTCCTGCTAAAGCAAGTGCTAACAGGCCCAGGAGCTCTGCCAGTTCCCTTTCTTTCCCAGCAAAGACTAAGTCTCTGTTTCCGAGTGGGCATTGGTGGGCAGTAATGGGAATTATGGGACACTCTCTTCTTTAACTAGAGAACTAACACAAAACAATCAACTGCTATTATAGCTAATATATAATATTCCAAATTCAACACCAATGTAGAATAGTTTTTAAACCTTCACTAGTCAACTAAAAATCCCCTAGAGCATTTCTAATAGCTAGATAATTAGTCTCTAAATTTTTTAATTTTATCATGATTGTAGCCTAAGTCAAAGACCCTCTACTCCGGCTAATTGCTTTTCCAGAAACTCCACTACTACATATGACAGATTTTTCAAAACAGGCTTAATGCAAAACCCTGAGAAAAACTAGTGTCAAAAATGGCAAACACAATGACACACATAATTAATTGCATATTTAAATATTCCTGAAAGAATGTATATCATGTTTAGTCCAAGGCACTTAACTGCCTTCTATTACTTCTACCATGTTAACTATCTTCTCACCTAATTTTTATTTCTTCTTAAAGCAGACAGAATTTAAAGAGCCATGAGGATCAAGAGCGTAGCTAGGTCAGCTTTGACACAAACTGCTAGAGAGGGCAAAGACAGTATGCATCACAATTCTTAAAGATATGTAATGGTCTTCACTTCTAAGAAGTTACCCTAAAGAAATAAACGCTAAGTGCCAAAAAAACCACCAAACCATGATATGGGGGAATGTCAAAAAGTTAATGGAAAAAACAAAATTGAAATAGAATGGCATTTTTCCAAAACTTTTGGAGGCACTCTCACATGTCCAAGTGTATCTATGTCACTTTTGCTTATACTCAAGAAAACTCACCACCGAGTCGATTCTGACCCATAGTGACCATAGAGAAGAGGATACAGCTGCCCTGTGGGTTTCCAACTGTGTCTCTGCCGGAGGAGAAGACCTCCTCTTTCTCCCTTGTTTATAACAGTACAAAAACACAAAGCTCAGGCAAAATCTCAATCTAAATGGTCAGCAACAGAAGATAAATACTCATAAATTGGCCGAATGACCAGAGCATAAATAATATTCACACATTGGAAAAGCATGACCCAATCAACATTATGTGTGTGTGTGTGTGTGTCTGTGCATGCTTACCAACAAGGAAAATTATTGAGTCAAAATTCAAACAAGAAAGCCAAACTACTATGTAAGATTCGTTATAGAATTTTACCTCACACAATTAGGGAACCAGTAGAAGTAGTAGAGAGCAAAAGGAAAGTTGGAACATCAGAAAAGGAGCCATCAAGCGCTCTGTAAAGCCAGCTAAGCCTAGCTTCAGAAATGGACTGGCAAAGGAACCTTTGTAGGTCTGCCAGGCGATAGGTAACCATTAGCCACTGCCAGTAAGATGTCAGCAATCAGGACAAGAGAGACAGACATAGAGCAAAGGAGAACAAGATCAAGCTGGGACCCACCAGCACCTCCACCTCTGTCACTGCATCTAATCACAGAAACCTTCAGATGGTAAGGTTTGCCCGCTTGGCTGATTCTAGCCTGCAACCATCAACAGAAGAGGCTTCTGGGAGGACAATGCTCCAGCTTAAGCAAATGAACAGAGTACATATAAACCACAAAAAAATCTGATAATGTAAATATACATTATTATATTTAACTTCAAAAGCATAATTAATTCATAAACAAGTACAACAGCAAAATCATACTTTGGTTTCAAAGGATACAACTATCCGTGATAGAAACAAAATCATGCTAATTCCTCAATATAATGCAAAGTTTACTTTCTCTCTTTAGTAAGGTGCATTTCTTTTTCTCTCAAGCCCCAACGTTCATTTCTTTACTACCTGAGTCACATTTCTCTTTGATATTCTGTAACTGAAATGCTGAAATATAAGGTTTAAGCACTATTAACACATCCTACATTAGAGTTAGAATTCGATATAAATTGGGCAGAAGTGGGAAGGTGAGTTGGTCAATATACACCCAAACATTAAGATATGAAAGAAATAACTACTAGGGTTTGCAATCTGTAATTGGTCACGAGATCATTGCTGGTATTTATCATTTTCTTCTCCTATGTTGCACATGCTGTCAGGAGAGACCAGCCCCTGGAGAAGAGCATCATGCATGGTAAAGCAGAAGGGCAGCAAAACACAGGAAGGCCCTCGACAAGACAGACTGACGCAGCAGCTGTCACGTACTAACAATGGTGAGGAGTGTGTTTCCTTCTGTCGTACACTGAGTCAGAACTGACTCAATGGCACCCAACAAACTATCCATTACATATGCCTCTGTCCTCGACAAATACTCTGTTGGTCCATGTTCCTTGTCTGGTAGGGTGACCCAAAACACCTCTGCCACTAGCAGCCCTCCCGATACCAGTGCGGTGCTGCTGGTATACTTGATATGGTTTGCTTATCCGTAGTGTTTACAACTCCCACCAAAAGGCTGGGTGGGAGCATGCAAATCAGGCATATGACACTCTGTAGCCATTCCATTGGCTATAAAGTGGAAGAAACTGAACAATCTCATGACCATTAATGAAGCAGAGCCATGAGCAGAGCATCTCCAAGATCCACGTGTGGAAAAGCAGAGGCAGTTGAACAGTGACAGCAACAGAAGCAGCGCACAGGCTTCCCAGTCCACGGAAGGAGTGAAGCTGAGAGCCTTCCAGCAGGAGGCTGGTTTACAAAATGGAGTGCCCATCGGGCATTTATTAGCGCTAAGTAGCTTTGCAACACTTGCCTGTACAAGGCAGGAAGGTACCAAGGGGCCACGTGGCTGAGAGGCAAAGAAAGGCATGGCTGCTACCATGGCTGAGATAAGGCACTGCAGACAAAAAATCTGAATCCCTAACATTTCTGATCCTGGCTTTGTATCCTGACCCTTTAGCTTCCTTAGTAAACCCCTTAATTGTGAGCACTTGTGAGTTCTGTGTGACCACTGCAATGGATGATGAAGTAGAATTCCATGAGATGCAGTTGGTATTAAGCTAGTATAAAAAAGCTTGAAGGACAGAGACATCTTTGAGCTCTACCTCTTTAGGCAAATGTACAGTTGGACTGTTTCTCTACTGAAGCTAAAGGTCAGAAGTCACCACCATGCCATTTCCTCCAGAGAGTAGCTGTAGTTGTCCATTAACTTTTCTCATAGGACATGAAAGTGCTAAAAGGCACTCTAGAGGATCGTCTGCACTCAGACATACTCCTTGTAACTCTTACGTTTCACTTGAAAACCAAGATCAATCACCCTAACTAATAAAGTAATTGCCTAACTGGCCTGCTAGTTCACTTGCACGAGGAACTGTTTCCAATTCCACTGAATAAATGTACTGTTCCCCAATAAAAAAGCATTCCTTTTTAGACTTCACAACAGTGAAAGGTAAACTAGCAGAGTCCAGAGTTGTAGAGGAAGGAAACAATCATCTTCATAGCAGATCATTAGGGTTACTAGTCAATCCATTTCTATCCCTTGATTCCCTGGCTTGTGAATTCTGGTTACAAGAGGACCAGCCCCGTATTCTTGGTTGTTGACTCAGACAGGTATCAACCACATATCAGAGGACATTAGCCCAGCAATGGCCGAATCTTCAAAGGGTCACTATACATTTTTTAAAAATCAGTTCACTACTTAAGGGTGACCATGGGAAACATAATACTTTACTTCCCCTCATATTTACCACCCATCTATTCCCCTCACTTATAAAACATGCTGCTTCCAAGTTCCTGATCATTCAGCCAAACAATTAAGTCACACTACCATGAGTAATAGATGATCCACATTCCTAACCATCTCTCTCCTTCCAGGCAAAATGATTAACTAGGTGCACTGCTCAAAGTTCTGCACACTGGAGGAATTTCCCTTCACCACTTTCCTTCAAGGTCACCCTGAATGTAGCTACAGTGTTACAAATGTCCATTTTTCTGGTTGTGCCTAAGTTTTTTTTCTCCTCATAAAGTCATGGGTATGGGTTGAGAGTAAAGAAACAACGTCCAAAGAATTATAAATGGTATGTATGATAATGAAAATAGGTTTGAACTGTTATAATATCATCTGGTTTTGTAAAAGGATTATACGTACACACACAAAATATGGTGGGGGAGGGGGAGGCTAAAAAGAATCCTATCACTATATTAGTGGCTCTGGTTCATGAAGTATGGTAGAGCTTTAATATTCTTTTACTTTGAATCATTTTATTGGGAGCTCTTACAGATATCATAACATTCCACAGTTCAATCACATCAAGTAGTATTGTACAATTGCTACCACAATCAGTTTCAAAACATTTTCTTTTTTCTTAAACTCCTTGATATCAGCTCCCTTTTGTCCCCTCCCTCCCCGACCATACCCCTAAGAACCCTTACTCTTTTTCCCCCTATATCTTACCCAATCCAATATATTCATTCACATACAATTCTGTTATTCAATGCCTTCCAGTAGAGTTATACAATCATCAATGCTATCTGCCCACCCCCACCTCCCAGCCTCTTCCCATACCCTCAGGGAACCATTACTCCGTTACTGTTTCTGAAGGGGTATTTATCCTGACTTTCATGTACCAAACAATCTGAAATATACACATGAACACATGCAAATCTAATATGCTTAATGAGGTAAAACAAATAAAAACCATAACAATAAGGGGAGGAAGTATCAAAGAACTAGAGGATAGTTATATGGTTCGTCAGCACCATACGGCACCCTGGATTTAGCATCCCTTCCTGTGGCCCATCAGAGAGGGACTGTCCAATTATCTTACAGGTAAGTCTTGGGTCTCCACTACATCCATGCCCCTTCACATTGATTTGATTGCTTGTTTCTGAACTTCTCATACCCATTGACAACACCTCATGATTGCACAGGCTGGTGTGCTTCTTCCATGTGGGCTTTGTTGCTACCCTGCTAGATGGCCGCTTGTTTAACTACAAGACCCCCAGACGCTTTATCTTTTAATAGCTGGACACCATCAGCTTTCTTCATCACATTTGCTTATTATGCCTGATTTTTAACGTTATTTAAATTTTTATAGAGCCAATATTTTCGATTACCATTACATCAATAATTAGAAAAAATGGTTATTTGTACTAAGAATTTTTAATGCCAAGGAGAATCTTTTTGATATAATCTCAATAGGACAAAAAAAAACATATAAGTGCGTATAGAGTATAGCTTAATTTGGGGGAATAAGCTAATGTTGTACCAGATAAATCAATGAGATAAACAGTCAATTCTGATTCAGGAATCCCCAACTTCAACCACAGGAGACAAGTTTTTTGTCTAAAACCTCAGGAGAAGTTTGTTTTCTGTACACGTACTTTTTTTGTAGAGCTTGATTCCACGTTATCATTTTAAAAGACTTTGTAACACTTAATATGCCTAGAGAGCAAAAGACTTAAAGGTAGACCTTAATGAAATGTTTAGTTTTTAAGCGACACCTTCAGTGGTTAAAACTGGTCAAGTCTTCAGTGCTTGCAGCCCTGATTGTACCAGCAAGCACATAGCCCCAACTCTACATGGAAACCTGTCTTTGGAAGTAAAACTTCAATTTTACATGACATAGAAGTCATGGAGAGATACCATCAGCTTTCTTCACCACATTCACTTATACACCTGCTCTGTCTTCAACAATCGTGTAGGGAAGATGAGTATCCTACATTACCACATTATTAGAACAAACTGCTCTTGTACTGAGGTAGGATTTAAGTAGAGTCCCAAAGTCCATCTGCTTTCCTAACATATTTACTTACATACATACCTAGATAAATATACCTAAGTTTATATATTTAAATCTTTACATATATATATATATCTATATTTATACCTGTATATAATTTTTACCCCCTAGTTGTTTCCTCGATTTCTTTTTTCGGAAAGGTGCATTTTTGTTTGTAAGTTTCTTTAAAGAAAAAAATCAAGACAACTATCAACTTAACTGATTTATTCAACATTACACTATCACGTTGTTTGTGAAAACACTTGTGGCCTATGGAAAATCCCATGGCTCCTGGAACAAATGCCACTGGCCTTTTGTTTCCCCATGATGTGTACTCTTTATTATGTTTTTGTTGTTGCTCACGGTCGTATGGCCAGTCAGTGTTATGTTCTTATTGAATTTCTTGAGAAGGAATTGTATCATTTCCTTCAAAATAAAGGGCTGTGTCTACTTAAGTAAGATTGATGATATCTTTCAAAAAAAGAGAAACGTTCAGTTCTAATTTGGAAGAACCTTGTGGGTTCTGAGACTATACAGTATATCTTTTTTTTTTTTTTAATCATTTTCTTAGGGGCTCGTACAACTCTTATCACAATCCATACATCCATCCATTGGGTCAAGCACATTTGTACATTTGTTGCCATCATCATTCTCAAAACATATGCTTTCTGCTTGAGCCCTTGGTATCAACTCATTTTTGTCCCCTTCCAACCTGTTCCCCCCTCCCTCATGAGCCCTTGATAATTTATAATTATTTTTATAAATTATGACAAAATATATTATTTTGTCATATCTTACACTGTCTGACATCTCCCTTCACACACTTTTCTGTTGCCCAGGGAGGCGGTTATATGTAGATCCTTGTCATCGGTTCCCCCTTTCCACCCCACCCTCCCGCTATCGCCACTCTCACCACTGGTCCTGAAGGGATCATCTGTCCTGGCATTTAGGAACTAGAAGAAAGTTGTATGTTTCATCACTGCTACACTGCACCCTGACTGGCTCATCTCCTCCCCGCGACCCTTCTGTAAGGTGATTTCCAGTTGCCCACAGGTGGGTCTTGGGTCCCCAATTTGCACTCCCCCTCATTCACAATAAGATTTTTTGTTCTTTGATCCCTGATCCCTTCGACACCTCATGATCACACAGGCTGGTGTGCTTCTTCCATGTGGACTTTGCTGCTTCTGAGCTAGATGGCCGCTTCTTTACCTTCAAGCATTTAAGACCCCAGACACTATATCTTTTGATAGCCGGGCACCATCAGCTTTCTTCACCACATTTGCTTATGCACCCACTTTGTCTTCAGCGATTATGTCGGGAAGTTGAGCATGATGGAATGCTTAATAAATCAAAGTATTGGTGCATTGAGGGAGTACTTGAGTGGAGGCCCAACGTCCATCTGCTACCTTAATAATTAACTTATAAATATATACACATAGATCTATTTCCCCATCCTCACATATAAATATATTTACACATGTATATGCCTGTATTTAGACCTCTATAAATGCCCTTTGCCTCCTAGCTCTTTCCTCTATTTCCTTTTACTTTCCTCTTGTCCCACTATCATGCTCAGCCTTTATGCGAAACAGAAGGATTTCTCCCAAGTTGTCTCCCCCAAATATATGCCTAACTTAGCTGCTTGCGAATGACTATACACTTGGAGGTCACCAGAAGTAGCCATCTGGAGCAAGCAGAGACCACTGTTTATCCCACAACAAGTAGGACCCACTCCCTTCTGATAAGGATAGTAGCTGTCTTGTTTCCTTGTAGGAGACACCAGAGGTGTCAAACCGGCCCTAGGATGACCAAGGTTAGGCTGCCATCATGAATCTAGGGTCCGCCCATCTTGTCACATGTATACCCCTAAACCTTCCCATCCCTAGCTCATCCCCTTCCTGTTATACTTATGCCTATCATAGATCCCTTTTCTATAATGTGTATGCCTATTGTACTGCCCCTTCCTGTGACGCATGGTTACCTGTAATCACGCCCCCCTAAAGAGATATAATGCTTGGTTAGCAATAAAGAAAGGGCTCTCCCCGTCCTTGGGCCCGGGGCTCTCCTGCTCTCGTGGCTGGGCTCCCCCCACGTAGACCACCAATCGGGGCTGAGGTGAGCAACGCTACCATGAATTGTGTCTGACTCCATTAATTCAATCTCTTCTCTACCTCTCATGCTCTCTATGACTTTACTATAATCTTTACTTATTATCGCTGTATAATTGCACCTACTGGATCTGTGATGATTTGTGGGGGACCACCCCCCTTAACTCCACAAGCGTTCATTTGGGTTTCAGTAATTCCTCTTGGTTACATTACCCTTGATCACGCCCAACCAGGCCTCCTACACACCCCTCACCACTAATTTGGATCACTTGTTCTTCCCTTGTCCCTGGGTTTGTTAACACCCCATCTAACAATTTTCTTCTTTTTTTTAAATCATTTTATTGGGAGCACATACAACTCTTATTCACAATTCATACATACATCAATGTGGGGGGAAGTCAGATACACAGGCATAACCATCCCCACCCTCCCAATCAGTTGCCAAACTGCAGTGGGCCCTGCTCCCTGCCTCTGGGGACAATGGAAAGGCTCCTGTAGGCGGAGTTTACACCCTACTGATAATGGTTCCTATGGAGACCCAGGGAACAGGTCAAAGTTAAGCTGCCATCCTAATTCTAGGATCCACCCATCTTGTCACACGCATACCCCAATCCCTCCTCTTCCTATTGCATGTATGTCCCTAGACCACCCCTTCTCATTACTGTGTAACCTGTAGCCCTCCCTGTGACAGATGTCTCTACCTGTAATTAGTGGGCTGGCATGCCCCCAAAAGGTATATAGGAGTGGGTCAGCAATATAGGGCTCTCTCTGACATCTCTCTGGCTCCCTTCTCTTCCCCCTCTCCTCTCCCATCCTCTCTCCCTTGTTCCCTTGCCCTCCTTCCCTTCCCCCTCTCTCCATGTGGACCACCAAGCTGGGCTGAGGTGAGCAATGCTACCATGTAATGTGTCTGACTGCATTATTGTAATATCTCTCCTCTACCGCTCATGCTCTCGATGACTTTAATATAATACTTATATATCTCAACCGTACAATTGTGCTTACTGAACCTGTGGGTAGTAGCAGTGGGTGGGGGCTGGCCCCCCTACCCCACACACACACACATTTAACTTAATACTACACATCAGTGTGTCCAGCACATCTGTACATCCATTGCCCTCATCATTTGCAAAACATTTGTTCTCCACTTAAGCTCCTGGCATCAGCTCATTTTTCCCCCTCCCTCTCCATTCCCCCCTCCCTCATGAATCCTTGATAATATATAAGTTATTATTGTGTTAGTCTGGGTACATTAAGAAAAACAAATCCACAGAAATTCATATGTATAAGAGTTTTCTATATAAAGGATAAGTGCACATCAAGAAAACATCCCAACCCAGTGCTGCCCAAACCCACAAGTCCAACATTAACCCATATGTCCAACACCAATCCACAAATTCCTCCTCCATCTCACAAAACACACACATTGACGCCGACTGCAGGAAGAAAGCTGAATCAGTGAACTTGCAATTATCTCAGAACTGGCAGGGGTCTCCACATGGCTGCTCCAGCACCGAGGGCTACATCTGGGTAGGTCCATGCGGCTTCTCCTTGGGAATGTCTTGTAGGAAGTGAGCCTTGCACGTTGAAGCAGGGAACTGGCTAAGGAAGCTTCACCCTGGTCCAACCATCACAAAGCAAGAGACCCAAGAACTAGAAAGGCGAGGCTCACTGAGCCATTTATCCCTCCGCCCTTCAATTAAACCCACATGTGTTTATCGACCAGGTTGGCACAATAAACTACCTGCCTCAATTATTTTGTCCTATGTCTTACACTGTCTGACGTCTTTCACCCACTTTTCTGTTGTCCGTCCCCGAGGGAGGAGGTTATATGTAGATCCCTGTAATTGGTTCCCCCTTTCCACCTCACCCTCCCTCCACTCATCTAACAATTTTCATACAAATATTT
This sequence comes from Echinops telfairi, assembly GCF_000313985.2. NCBI lineage: Eukaryota > Metazoa > Chordata > Mammalia > Afrosoricida > Tenrecidae > Echinops > Echinops telfairi. The sequence continues at coordinate 649,054 of NW_022111361.1, read as the reverse complement.
CTGCAGCATTGGTTACATTTTCCACAATGTGCTGTCATCCTCAGTTTTTCTATTGTGCTTATTTTATTTCCATTAATCTAGCTACCCTGCCCCTCCATAATATCTCATTTTTGTTTTAATGTACATGTTGATCATTTGGCCTCATATATTTGATTATCTAAGGGAGCACAGTATTCACAGGTGATATTGTTTACTCCACAAACCAATCCATTATTTGGATGAAAGGTGACTACTAAGAGTGACATCGGTTCCAAGCTTAAAGGGTGTCTTGGGGAAGAGTCTTCAGGGTTCTTTTAGTCTACTGGCTCAGTGGGTCTGGCCTTTTTTAATGAATTTGGGTCCACATTTTTCATCCTTTCTATCCCGAGCAGTTGGTAGAGGGAAAGCAGTCCCATGTAGTTCAGTGCTTCCCAAAACAGGAGAAAGCACCCCATGAGGGCACTGGAACAATCCAGGGAGCTGCTACCTAGACTATTATCCTGGGTTACGGACCATAGCACCAAAGTTTTTCATTGCAAGCAATGAGTGGAGGGAGGGTGAGGTGGAAAGGGGGAACCAGGCAATTTTTTTCTGAAAGGGGTTAGTAAGCCCAAGTTTAGGATCCTATGATCTAGTTCTTCTGGTCTCAGGCTAGGTTAGACCAAGGGTCATGCTGAGGCTAATGGACCAAACCACTGAAGGGTTCTGAGGAAGAGACAGGACAAGTTTTACAAGTATCACATCAGCTGCAAATGTAGGCTGGACTGAGGAAATGGAGGAGAACATATGAATAAAGACAAGAATTCTGCCCTAATATGGACTCTGTGCCACATACAAGTACAGTATTTTTATGTTAATATATATCACTTAACCGAATGAGCAATGAGGAAAAAGATATTTGGAGAGGTTAAGTAATTTGCCAAAGGTGACAGGACTAGAAAGAAACAGCCTCCACTAAGTCGCAAAGGCCGTGTTTCTTCCACTATGGTGCACTGGCTCCTAGCGGATCATTCAAAGAGGGAGCAAGGTTTAGTTCTTGTGTGGCAGAGTGGCATGAACTAAAGTAGCAACGTCCTCTAAGACGAACGACTCCCTGATCTTATTAACTAGTCTGTGCACCACATGAATGTCGTGGGAGGGAGCAGAGAGTAGAGCGAAAAGGTTGACTTTCTCAAGACAGTTAAGAATGCTTTTGAAAAAAAGAATGCTTTTGACCTCGGAAATTATTTTCTATATAAGGATTCTATAAAAAGAAACAAAAATTAAACATGTAACACTTTTCAAAGTTAATAGTCACTGAAGTAACTCATTCACATCTTTAATTTAAACCCCAGAATGAGACTTTGCTAGAAAAATTACTTAAACAATATAAAGCATCTTTCTCCCAGTGACTATGTAGAGTGGCAGAAAAAAGACAAGCGAGGCTTTCTCCTCCAGTAAAGATTCAGTCCAGGAAACTCACAGGGACACTTCTACCCTACCCTAAGTGTTCCCTATCAGTCAGAATCTACTCGATTGCAATGAGTGTATGCTGAGATGTGGAGTGTAGTTAATACCCTCGTATTCAGTACCACTGCTTTAAGAAGAAGAAAAGGAAAGAAACAAGGTTCTATAAATACTAACAAAAGTACCTTGTCCTACCACTTCTTCTATTTCCTCAATTATATCAGCTTACAATAGTCTCCAAGAATCAGTCTTACCTATCCCAGCCCAATGATGCAATAATCACATTTTCCAAACTGAAAATTAGCACTAGTATGACACTACCTGGAAAAGTACTTTTTCCCTAATGTCTAATTATAAAAGGAAGAGAATCGATGAATAAATCTTTATTGAAATAAACTGGTTGAATTACAGTGATTAAAAAAGAAAGAACCCCTGAGATGTGGAGTCATTCTTAACAGTTATTCCAAAAAATGTGAGATGTGAACAGAGGGGCGTTCTGTTCACACAAGTAGGCTATAGAGAGAAAAGAGGAAGCCATGGGTGGGGTTTATTTTAATAAATTACCACATACTAAATCCAAAAGAAATAATTTAACCACTTAAAAATCTAAAGAGGTCCACAGTATTAAAAAGAAAGTTACTCCTTTTGGTATAGTAGCTCAAGCACAGCTTTGGTCCACCAGTAGCCATTAGCAATGAGAGGTATGGTAGCAGGCTCTCCAAGTTCAGGGGGCTGATCAACAAACTATGACCCTGGAGCCAAATACTACTCCTGTTTTTGTAAATAAAGATTTGCTGAACATAACCACACTCATTCGCTAATGTCTGTCTATGGCTCTTTTGTTATGATGGCAGGTTTGAGTTGTTGGGCCAAAGACCATCTAAGGCCTCCAAAGCCTGAAATATTTGCAGCCCTGACCTTTAGATAAAGAGTGTTTGGCTGTTCCAGATCCACAATAGAGACTCCCAACCATAGATGATCAGCACTTAAATAAAACTTTTACAAATTCCAAAAACCTACGCAAGCTCAACCCTCCCTTCCTTCAAAAAAGGCTCTGATTATAGAGGTCTAAGGTCGGGTCATGAGCCTTGGTGGCAGAGTGGGTTATGAGTTGGGCTGCCAACCACAAGGTTAGCAGTTCAAACCCTCCAGCTGCTTGAAGACTCTCTGCTCCTGTAAGATTTACAGCCTTGAAAATCCACAGAGGTGGTCAGCATCAACTGGATGGCAATGGATTTTGGCTTTAGGGTAGGATCATTATTTATTTTTTTAATAGCCATCGAGTCAATCTGGACTCACGATGACCCTATAGGACATATCATAACTGCCCATGTAGGTTTCTAGGCTTTAAATCTTTACAGCATATCTGTAAACAGCCTCATCTTTGCTTTGCGTAGCTACTTAGAGGTTCAAACCACTGACGTTATGGCTAGCAGCTCAATTCATAACCTATTGCACTACTAGGGCTCCTTGTACAAAAATGTGGACACTAAAACATGAAAATATACAAGGCAGAAATCAGGATATTCAGTAACAGACAAAAGGAGGTTAACTTAGAGACCACAGAGGAGTACACTACTGAATAACTTGGGGCCAGACATGTGGCTCTGACTTCCAGATAGCCAGAAATATAAACAGTTATCATTTTGTGATTTATAGTATCCATCAAGTCAAAACATTATAGTGAAAGTAAACTTTCCCCTTTGATTTCTGAATTGACTGTAAAGGAATGTTTTATTAAAATTTTTCCCAGGGATGTAAAGGCATCATATTCAACTAGCACTTTAATCCTTTAGTACAACTCCCACTCTCCATCATTACCCTACTCCCCAAAATAAAAGAGGCAGAATTTTCCTAATATAATATCATGTTACCTTTTGTATTTTAGGGGGTGGGAGGGTTAGGGAGATGAGATAAATGGGCCTGAAAGTTTAACTGCAATGTTATCAAAGACGGGCAGAAGAAATGCATGCCTGAATTGGAAATAAGTGACTATATGTACCAAGATATTAATACTAATAATAATCCACTAATACAAGCAAGGCCTAAGTTATGACACTCAATTCTCATACAAGTGATACTTTGGGGCCTATAACTCATTTCTCTCGCACTTAGGTAGTCAAATGCATCTACAAAAGAATAGATGTCAAGACATAGCAAAAGCATAATTTCATCTTACCAGTGTGGAATTTAAAATATGATTCCCCTGTATTAGAACATGTAAAAGGCTAACCTACTTTTCCAAGTTTAGTGACGGCGGTTACAATGTCTTTTTGTCTGGGACATGTCTTCATATCCTGAAATGCAGAAAGCACATCTAACACTTTCAGAAGCTCTGCTCCACGTGCCTGCGGGTAGATGCCGCTCCTGCTATATGTTTTCTGAGCTCCCAAACTCCTCTGCCCCTCAACTCTTAACTCAGGATTTGGCTAAACTCACTCTGTAGGGGAGCCTTCTTTGCACCTTCAAAAGCTGCGACTGCAAAGGCTTCCTGGTTCTATTCCTTCCTTTTCAACCTCACAGGATCATGGGCAGTTTCTTAAAATTCTCTCTAAAAGTTCTTCCCAACAGGGACAGAGTTCTGATCCAAATATAAGTACTATATACTCTGAAATTATTTCTAAAACTGACTTTTAAGTGTATAGAAAGGCCAAAACCCACTGTTACTGAACTGACTGCAAATCATAGCAACCCTATACAGGGTTTTAAGGATGCAAATTTTTACCAAAGCAGACAGGTTTTTTTCTCCCAAGGAGCAGCTGGTGGATTTGAACTACTGGCCTAATGGCTAGTGGTCCAAAGCCTAACCAACAGCACTAGCAGGGCTCCTTATAAAAATGTTAACCCTCTATAATAACAGACTAGCAAAATTAACGTTAAAAAGAACACTTGCACTTCAACCTCCTGCCCCAACAGTAAATCTAGAGACCTTGGAATCCCTTTTTCTCCTCCTCCCCCCTTCCCTCCCTTTCTGCTCACACAGCCAGCTAACAATCAAGCCATATTCCCATTCTCCAACCCACTCCTCCGCCAATCAATTCAGCTGTGGAGTGTAGAGCTGGAACCTACTGTGTTCTAACCTCTGAAAAAGAAGTGGTCTATAGATGCACTTTTGTGACAGAAAATTACCTTCTGTCGGCTTTATGTTGGAGAAGAATGGATATAAGTAAAATAAATCATTTATGCTGTGGCCCATTCCTCCACCACCATATTTCCTCCACTCAAAACTTCCTGGTTAGTCCTTCCTTTTCAACCTCACAGGAGAGATCCAAGAAGTACTCTTCACATCTGGACAGCTGTAACAGCCCTCTAGCTGGTCACTCTGTATTGAGTCTCCCTTCTCCAATCCATCCTGTAGATCAATCTTCCTAAACCACCCCATCTTGTGCATGAAAATTCCAAGGCTACAAGACAAACTTGATGAGAGTTAGAGGAGGGGGAGGAACGAAAAGGAAATTTGACGACAGGAAAAGGACAAGTTTGCATTTTGCTTTAAATACACTTATTTTAGCCTTTTACAAGAATCAGCTTACCTGGCAGCACTGTCAAACAAGCATCAGACAACTAACCACGAGATTGTCAGTTCAAGCTGGTCCAGCTGCTCCAAGAGAGAACGATGAAGCTACTACCTGCTTCAGTAAACATCCAAAGCCTCAAAAATCCTTTATCAGGTTGATGTGAGCTTGGTGCTCTTTTAAAAAGCAAAAAAAAAAAAAAAAAAAATCCTGCTGCTTGACATTTTCTCTTTCCATAAACAATATTCTAAGAAAACCAAACTGTAAAACCTTACGAAAGTAACAATTACACAATGGATGGATGGATGGATTGCGATGAGTTGTACGAGCCCCCAATAAAATTTTTTTAAATAAATAACAATTACTTCAATTAAATATAAATACTACAGTCCAATTTTCTCTACTTTAGACTTCATGCTTTATAATGTATCGCTCAGTAATTTCTACATAACTCTTTTTTTTAAAGCACTTTATTGGGGGCTCATACAACTCTTATCACAATCCATACATACATCAATTGCGTCAAGCACATTTCTACATAACTTTTATGTTTAATACATAGCTATCACAACACGTTTCATTATTTAGCACCTTATTCACACATCCCTATAGCTTCACCAGGCAGTGTTTCCTTCTGTTGTATCGAGTTGTTATGAATCAGAACTGACTTAAGAGCACCTAACAATATAGCTTCCCTGTTGTTTTGTTTTGGGGGGAGTCACAGCCTACCACCAGGATTCAAGACACTAGAGGCACCAGATAACCTACCACCACTGGAGTCTAAACTATCAACACCTCGAGCTCAATCTACGGTATTACCTTAGATATCCCCCAGTGTCTTCTTGAGCTGCTTCCAATCTGTCCTTAAGCCTCCTTCCAATCTGTTCTCCACTCTAGAACAACAGTATTCTTTTAAAAAGTAAAAATGATAATGTCACCATCCCATGTCTTAAAGCGTTTCAATGTCTTCTCATCAGCCTCAGAAAAACAACAAAGATTATTAACACAGTCCATAAAGGCTGGTTTTGATCTGATCCCTACTGCCTCTTCTCTAATCCCACCCCTTTCTCTGTCCTCAGTACCCTAAAGTACAAAGTATAGCCATGTTCGCCAACACTTGGACTTTAATCACCTACTGGTTTGTGCATGTGCAGTTCCTTTTGGTAGGAACAATGCTCCGCTCCCCCACAGCCCATCCTTGCAGTCCCCATCCCAGTTTGATTAATATACACGTATATTCACTTGGCAGTTCTCAACTTCAACATTACTTCTTTCACATGCCAAGCTAGATTGGGGGCCCTGCTATACAGGGGGGCTTCAAAAAAGTTCATGGAACTTTTTTAATTCAAGGCAGAGAGGTCAGTTCAGGACGTTATTAAAACAGTTTGGGGAGAGAAAATCCTGCTAAATTTTCTCAAAGGACAGAACAATCACAAAAGTTTAATAGAAATTACAAACACACACACATACACACACACATTTATGGAGAACTACATTGGAGAGAAAAGTCAAGAAACTTGCACCAAGGAATCCCCTCCCCACACCCCACAGTCCTATCATCACCTGCTCATTCTTCGAAAGTTGAAAGGCTGCAGCACATTTAGAAATCTTACCCCATCCATCCTACAGCGTTCATCTAGCCTCTGCATGTTTCCTTTTTTCGTTCCCCACCCTCGAAGAACACTCATAAGGAACATAATTTGAGTTCCTCCAGAATGTCAAAACTGCCATTTGGAAATGGTATAAAAGCGTGTAGAATCCTTTACAGAAGGGTTAGCAATGGAAACACTGTCTTCCTAAATCTAGAAACTTCGATGGTGGATATGGCAAGAAATCATAGCTTCACATTTTTAAGGTTTCCACAATTTTGGAGCAATCCTCTTTGATTTACTTGTACACTCATGTCAACTTATATTTTCTCTAGTAATTTCATTGGTGGGGGAAGCCATCTATAAATTCCTTGTGAGCAGAGATTATATTTGACTATCAAAACAGTCTGGCCCATAATAGGCATTAAGTTAGTGAATAACGAATAGGTGACAAATTAAATAACAGTGCTCTGTCAAACAGAGAAGCAAATAACATGCACCTTACACAATTCCATTTACTGAGCACTTATTATAAGTGCTATTAGAAATTTGGCAGAAATCTTTTATTGTTCAAAAAAATAAGCGCTTGACCAGTTTGTCTGAATATTATTAATTTTAATGGTACATAGAACCAAAAAGAAAAGGATTCTCAATCTTATGAAAGAATAATAGCTTGAAAGAGAAATGGATTAATATGAAGCCTTTTTTCACAGAAAGCATAAAATATTGGGCCTCTGCTCATGCCCTCTTCTCAATGCAAGAACACTTTTCTAACAACGTGGCATCCTGTGATGCTCACCCTCCCGGCACAATCACTTAAGACGAAATGGATGCATAAACAAATGTGGTGAAGAAAGCTGATAGTGCCCAGCTTTATGGCTATCAGAAGATACAGCGTCTGGTGTCTTAAAAACCTGAAGTTAAATAAGCAACCATCTAGCAGAGAAGCAACAAGCACACATGGAAGAAGCACACCAGCCTGTGTGATCATGAGGTGTTCACGAGATCAGGTTAACAGGGACCAAAAGACCCAACACAAAAAACAAACAAAAACCATATTGTTAAGAACAAGGGGAGTCAGAGCTGAGACCCCAAACCCATCTGTACACAATGGGGATATCCCCTCACAAAAGAGTCACAAGGAAGGGATGAGTCAACAAGGGTGCAGTATAGCACCGAAGAAACACATAATATTCCTCTGCTTCCTTGAGTCTTCACCCCCTTCCCCCCACCCCACCACCACTAACCGCCACTATCATGACCCCAGTCCAGCTTTTCACTTCAGGCTAGACCAGAGCATGTGCACAGGTACAGAGTCTTATCACAACACAAGGAATCCAGGAACAGGAATGGGAGTAGCGATAAACCAGGAGGGGAAGGGGAAGGAGGGGAGAGGAGGGAGGAAAGAGAGAACTGATTGAAAAGATCCACACATAACCACCACCACCCCCGCCCCAGGGGGACGAACAACAGAAACCATGGGGGCAAGGAAGACAGCCATTGGTGTAAGATATGAATATAATAATAATTTCTAATTTATCAAGGGATCACAAGGGTGGGGAGGTTGGGGAAAAAGAGGAGCTGGTACTAAGGGCACACAGAAAATAAATGTTTAGAAAATAATGATGGCAACATATGCACAAATCTGCTTGATACAACGGATGTATGGATTGTTACAAGAGCTGTAAGAGCCCCCAATAAAATAATATTTTAGTTAAAAAAAAGAGAGCACAAAATACACAATGCAGAAGGGAGAATCAGGGAACAGCTAAAACAAAAGTTCTTTTTTCCTCATTATATCAACTTAGTTGGGTTCTATTTGAAGATGCAAATATACCAAGTAATACAAAAAGGAAGATATATCCTATGGATCAACCAACAACAATAAATCCCTTCAAATCTAACCTGAAACATACTCAATTGGAAACAAATCATTATAATGTCTTTTGACTCATTAGACTGTCGTTTAAAATTGCATTTCTTTTTGCATACAAAAAATGATTTTAATAATTGTCCATGGATTAAATATATTCAAATATATTTGGTATGGGTGAAATCTGGAGAAAACTAATCTATGAAAATTTTAAAATACGTATAATTTTGGAGGGTAAAGGGAGAATGGGTAGGGAAGGGGGAGCCGATTGCAAGGAACTATATGTGACCTCCTCCCTGGGGGAACAGACAACCGAAAAGTGGGTGAAGGGAGACGTTAGACAGGGCAAGATATGACAAAATACCAATTTATAAACTATCAAGGGCTCATGAGGGAGGGGGGAGCCGGGAGGCAGGGGAAAAATGAGGACCTAATGTGGGGGTTTAAGTGAAGAGAAAATGTTTTGAGAATGATGTACAAATGCGCTTTACACAATTGATGTGTGTATGGATTGCGATAACAGTTGTATGAGCCCCTAATAAAATGTTTAAAACAAACAAAAAAAAATACGTTTAATTTTAAAACCAGAGCTACTGAAACATGATACAGATCGTTAATATGTTCCAGAATATCTTAAACACTGTCCAAACTAGCTATCAGGGAAGATGACTAAGAAAAGGAGCCCTGATGCTGTTGTCGGTTTTACTACAAGATCAGCAGTTTGAACCCACCAGCCACTTGGTGGGGGAGGGGGGGGGGGACACAAGTGAGGCTGTCTGCCCAAGCAAAAATTTGCAGTCTTAGAAATCCAAAGGGGCAGTTCTACTCTATCCTACTGGGTCACAATGACTCAGAATTGCCATGGTGGCAATGGGTCTGGTTTCTGGTTTTCATAGCTAAGAGAATTCCTAAAACAAAGAACTGTAAAATTTTATGATATCCAAGCTACTTTAATCAGAAACGTAGTTGACAGTAAGTCTACAACCATCTATACTAAACCAAACTCTGCTATCTGGGCAATTCTGACTCACAGTGACCTGAGAGGGAGGACAGAACTGGCCCTTTGGGTTTGAGACTTTACATCTTTCTTTACAGGAGCAGAAAGCCTTATCTTTTTTCCAAAGAAGCGGTTGGTTGGTTCAAACCACTGACCTTCAGTTCGCAGCTCATTGGGTAGCCCGTAGCCCGTTGCACCCCACTCCTTAATTATCGCAGATTCTCATAGTGTAGTCTGTGGCTCTGAAAAGATCCCTGATGCCATGCCTGGAGGTTCACCTAGTCAAAACTACATTCATAATACTGCTAAAATAATATTGCCTTATTCTCTCTGTTGTCACCTGCAGTCAAGGTGCAAAAGCAAAAAGCAAAAGGTGAGCAAAAATCAAAGCAATGACATCAAACGTGGACATAGTGTTTCTATTTTTCACTGCCAAACACCCCAGAGACCCAGTAACATTTACAAATATTCTTGATAAAGCATTTGTAAGATTATTTCATTAAATTTTAACTCTTGGAAGATTTTTCTAATAACAGGTGGAATAAAATGGGAAGTACACATAAAGCATTTTGGCTGCATATTTGATTAAAATTGATCTGCATGCTACGCCATTTTGTTCACAGTATACCCTTTTTACTTTAAAAAATGAATGACAAGCAAACTTTTAAAAATGAATGGTTATTCAAAGTTCAGTGTGTGCAGGCATCCTTCAGGAAATTACCAAAGTGAGTTTGTCACTTCAAAGAAAATGACAGGCAGGATTTATTACCAGTAATAAAATTGAGCCTTTCAAGCAAAAAATTAGAATTTTGGAAAACCTGTGCTCTTTGTTGTGAGGCTACGAGCTTTTGGGTATTTAAGGCCTTCTGGTGAGATCTGTGGGGAGATTAGTATGATTTTTCTTCATACTAGATGTGTCAACATTCAGAAGATTCACATACATTTACAACAAATATTTTCCAAATGACCCATGCAATGGATTTTAATACAACAGAATAAAATGTTCCCTGATACGGCTTCAGAGTCCACAATGCAAGTAACCTTTAAGAAACTGCCACCCTGGAAATAATGAGAATGTGGCCACACTGAGAAAATGTAATACGCTGTGTAAACTTTCACCTAAAACACAGTAAAGTTCCTTTTTCCCAAAAGAAACTATCACCTGCCCAGTTTTTAGGAAGAATTTAAGAGAATGTTCCATAATTATGTGTTATTAGATGCCACGGAGTTATTTTTGACTCAGAAAGCCTCTATGAGTCCGAGAGAAGGAAACAGTGCCCAGTCCTGCGTCATCCTCGCAATCAGGTGTGCAGACTCTTTTACAAATGGAGTACCAATTCCGTTTTCCAGTTATATATCTGTATGAGGTCAAATTTTCTTCAGAACACAGAAGTACATATAATTCAATTGTTTTCTACTAGCTAGTCAATAAGTAGTAATGTAAAACAGTGTCGTTTTTCTCACAACCTTTGCTTGGGAAATAATTTTTCCCAAAACATGCTATGTTGAAAATGTTAAGTTTAAAAAAAAAAAAAGAAAATGTTAAGTTTTATTATGTTTACTATTCATTAGTTATTTTTAAATAAATTAACAAATGTTTTAAACGTTTCTGTTTCCATTTCTAATACAGTGAATACCAATAGGTATAACCCATTTATAAGAAAAAGTGCTCTATGTCCTCAATTTTTTTAAGTAAGGGGTCCTGATACCAGAACTTTGATTACTGCTGGTTTATATTTAAATACTTAATCAGAGTATGATGACTAAGGTATTTTAATATAGCTTCACTTTTATTTTTACTCTTCAGTAAGCCTTACTGAATATTTCAGAATTTTTTAAGTTAAATCAATTCCTGAAAAACAGACTCAGTGTCTTGATACTTTATCATGAAGAAGTCCTGGTGTGCAGTGTTTAAGCGCTCAACTACTAATAGAGAGGTCGGCAGTTCCATCACACCAACCACTCTATGAACAGGCTTCCCTGGAGTGTCATCTTACGGTGTATGAAAGGAGCCATCTAAGAAGTAGGAGGAGGGAACTCGTTACCAGCAAGAGCCAGGAGTGGAGCATGTTCTCTGAACCGGAAATCCATGCATAGTGGACCTCCTGCACTGAGAAGACAGCTGTGACATCAGAGGAACAGCAGCAGAACCTTGAGCCAGCGCATGGAACAGAATGGTAGGCGGGCTTCCCAGTCCATGGAGCAAGTAAGGCTACGTACTTTCATGCAAGAGGCTGGCTTGTGGAATTCAGGGAGCTGGGCTTGCTGACCCACAGTTAGGGCTTACTGCTTTGGGGTTGAGGCATAAAGCATAGTGGGGTACCCTTTGGGCATCCGTTAGCAACTCTGAAGGAACTTTGTAACAAGTCCACAACAACTCTATGTTGAGCATTTCTCCCTGGCATTACAACTTGTTCACTTCCTCAATAAACCCTTTAATCATGAATTTGTCTGAGTTCTGTGTAGCTATTGCAATGGATATTAGCACCTAGATATAGCAAGTGCTACTTAAGACAGCAACTTCCATAACTGCCCCCCCATAAGATGTAGGTATCTGCTTTTGCACACACACATTGCCACAACCCCCTTCGCTATTCATCCAGAAGCAGAAACAATCATTGTTCTAGGATCTTATCTTCTTAATGCTATACTTAAAAAAAAAACAACTTATTTTTTAGAACAGTGTCTTAAATATTTTTTTTTTTAGTGTCTTAAATATTAAGGTGTTTAAAATGCTTGTAATTCTGAGGTTTCACTATTAAAACGCATAGTCATCGAGTCAATTCTGACTCACAGCAACCCTATAGGGCAGGGTTAAACTGCTCCCGTGAGTTTTCGAGACTGTTAATTTTTCTTTATAGACAGAAAACCAGGGCTCCCTGGGGTTTGACTACTATTTCTTTCACACACCAATCATAACTTTAACAAAATTTATAAAAATCATCACAGAAAGATGTTGGAAAGTCGTGTCTTTCTCCCGCAGAATGACTGGTGGTTTCAAATTGCTGGCCTTGCAGTTAGCAATCTAACTCTTGACCCAAAGTACTACTATACAAGAATCAGGAGCCCCGGTCTCGTGCTGTAGGACTGTTTAACATAGGACTGTTAAACACAAAGTCAACAGTTCAAGCTCACCAGCCACCATAAAAATGCGACTGTCTGTTCCCATAAAGATTTTTTTACTTGAGGAGCTGTTATCAAGGGTTTAAGTAGAAAGGAAATGTTTTGAAAATGATGATGGCAACATATGTATAAATGCGCTTGACACAATGGATGAATGTATGGATTGTGATAAGAGATGTAAGAGCTCCCAATAAAAGTATTTAATAAAAAATTTTAAAATATTTTGTTACTTAGAAACCTTGTAACTATTCCAACTCATAATTACCCTATATATAAGGTATCCAATCAGTAAATTTTCATGGGAGCAGACAGCTTCATCTTTAGGGTAAACAGCCCAATGTCTACCTAAAGCACCACCAACCAACGCTCCAAAATCATTGCCTACAGGACAGGGTAGAACAGCCCCTGTGAGTTTCCAAGACCACAACTCTTTACAGGAGTAGAAAGCCCCATCTTCCTCCTGTAGAGTGGCCAGTGGTTTAGAACTGCTGACCTTGCAGTTAGCAGCTTAATAAGTCAAAGCATAAGCACCAGGGCTCCTTATTCTTGTATAGTAGTACCCTAATCTCCTCATTCGCTTTGATTATCTTGAGAGCCTGCTTTGTTTTGAAATTGAAGCTACTTGAAATGATATTCTTTGCTAAACTCTACTGATTCTTATATAAAATTTATCACAATTGCAAAGCTGAATTAAATAGGAAAGACAGGCAGGAAGAAAGGAAAAGGATCCATAGAGCTCAGTGAAAAACCAGCCTCCACATCCTGCAGTTCCACAATGCAACAATTACAGCAGTCCCCCAAATTACAAGCACATCTTTTCTTGTATTTGGAACTTAGAATTTAGAGTGCATTGTCAAGAGAAACAATGATAAAATAGTTTATGTTCCCACACTTGCCCAGCAAGAGTTGATTTGTTCCATGTCATCTCAGAACTAGTCTTGAGTTCTAGACGATACATAACATTACACAACATACAATACCTAACATGTGAAGTCTTATATGAAAGTCTATGTAGCAGAAATCCTGATTGCCAATTACTAACTATATGAGCTAACAAAACTTAATGAACTCAAACAAACAAAAAAACGCTTAAAGAACTTTTCTGGGTCTGAAGTTCCTTATCTGTAAAGGAGTACTGCCTATCATGGAGAAATTAGTAAGGTACAACCAGTAGAGACTATGGCAAAGCAAATAATCATGAAAAAAGTAATTATATCACTCTCTAGTGTCATTTATTACCCTGTCTGCACATCCTTTTTAATCCTGACACTGTGCTAAATAAACACACACCACTGAGAATTTCTTGGGAGAGAATCTGGAATTGAAAATCTTGGTTTTACTTTAGTCACTACAAGCTATGTAACTTTAAGCTAGATATTTAACTTCTCTGAACCTTTAACTGTTAGCCTGCTACCTAAAAAAAAAAAGACAAAATATTATAAGATAATAATAATTTGACAGGTCATGAGCCACCATAAATTGAACAGTACCAGAGATGTTAGCTTTTACCTATTCAAAGTCCACCTGCTCAAAAATCACCTGTCTTCTAATTCTAAGATCAAATGGGCACAACAAGCAAACGAGCATCAACTAAAGTAACAGGCAAAAAGCTAAGTAATCCACAGTAAGATGCTACCAACAGCATCCCCTTTACAGTTCCAGACTTTAGAATATACTTGTTTAACTCAAATGAAACTCTGGTTGGTGGAATTCCAGGCAAAATGTTTTCTTTTTTTTTTTTTTAATTAAGTTAAAAAAAGGGAAGCTACACAGAAGACTTTCTGTCCTTGCCCAAGCTAGCAATTTGCATCCTGAGAAAGCTTGCTTGAGCACTGTTCACCCTTTGTCACTTAGCTTCCCTTCCTACTCCCTAAAATAGTTCCCACAAAAAAGGCAGTGCGAACCCTGAAATAAAGCAAAGGAAACTGGTCAAATGAACATGTGCTCAAGTTAGAGTAACTATTCGCAACATAACCCACTAGAAAAATCCAACCTGGTCATACCAAGGATAACGGAGGAAAGGCAAAAACTTTTTCAAAGTCTTCATTAATACATCTTTCTAACTTTCTGTTTCTAATTATCTTTTCCCCATAATAACTTAAAAATCTATCTTGTTAAAGGTTATGCAATCTTATAAAAAAGCTTGCTATTAATAATGCAATTTAATAGTTAAAACACAAGGAGCTAATCAAATGCTCCAAAGGCTCAGTTGTGCTACAACCCAAAGAACTGTACTGCACTTCAAAATTGTGGGAAAATAACAAAATAAAATTTGAATGCTTTGGGGGGCTGGGGGACATGAGCTGATACCAAAGGCTTAAGTACCCCTAAATATACACCAGTTACCCAAAACGAATCAGTCTTCATCTTCTTCACCTTGCCTGAGACCCTTAGGAAGGGAGCTAGTGACCTGATAAGACAGCCCCATGTTAAAAGAACTATTTAACTATTAAGCTAATCATGGTTGCATGTGAATTTCATCTTGCATGCTGTTAGGAGCCCTGGCAGAACCGAAGATTAAGGCTACTAACCAAAGGTTGCCAGTTCAAACCTACCAGCTGCTCAGCAGGTGAAAGATGAGGCTGTCTACTCTTGTTAGGATTTGCAGTCTCAGAAACCCTGTACGGGGTCACTATGAGTCAAAATCGACCCCATGGTGGTGGGGCAGGTGAAAATGGAGATGATGCTGGGCAAGTTCTAGCAGGGCTTCCAGACTAAGTCAGACTACGAAATGTCTGGTGACTGACCCATCTGCTTCTGAAATCAGCCAATAAGAGCACTCTGAATCGCAATGGTCCCATCCACAGCCCTCATGAGGATGGGGACACTGCAGACTCAACAGTATTTCTCTCTGTTGTGTATGGGGTCACCATGAGGGGGAGGCTGGTTCAACAGCAGCTAACATTAACTGGATGAGAAAACCCCACAAGTCAAATTAAAAAAAAAAAAAAAGCCTGTTGCTAACTAGTTGATTTCCACTCAGGGGGACCTGGATATATTAAGATAAAACTAAATACAAAATAACAATAATAATATATAATTGCTCAAGGATCCAAGAGGGTGGGAGGGAAGTAAAAAAAGAAGCGCTCAAGCAGAAAGAAAATGTCTTGAGAATGTTGAAGGCAACATATGTACAAGTGTGCTTAACACAATTAAATGATGGAATGTTGCTATAAGAAAAAAAAAAGGATAAAACTGAGTTCCATAGGATTATGTTGGATATGATCTTTATATAATTCAATGGTTAAGCCTGTCTCACAATGCTGTGTGGTGGACTTGTACTAACAACCTGTTGGTTGGTGGTTGAGCACAAACTATTTGCACTGATTCAGCAACAATGGTTCGCAACTTGAGTCAAGTTAGGGCCATAAAACAAAAAAAGCCTCAGGGCCACCAGCTGTGTGACCCTGACACCATGTTACTAATACTTCTTTTACATGAACGACTATGAGAAATTACAGGACTGATCTAATTAGGAAAATTACCAATGAAGTTTTCAAATGCTTCAGAACTACATGATAATAGCAGAAAAGGAATCAGAGGGAGTAAAACAAGAAAGTCCTTAGAGCATTCAACTATCTGAACAAGAAATAGTCAACAAACAGGTTAAAACAAGTCTACAGCTACCAACTGTTGGCAACATGTAAGTTACCACACCATATACTTGTCAGATTTCCCAACATGCAAAACAAAAGGGAGCCTCCCCTCACACAGCACTGGCCTTCTGACTTCTAGACCGAAGAAACGGCTTTTCTAGGACGGGGGCAATTTAGTCTCCTATGCTCTCCCACTTGAGTTTCACAATCTTTAAAAACCTTCAACAAGAAAAGTCCACCTCACTTCTAAAGCTTTTCACGCTAACCTGAATAAAAGCTGCATTTTTTTAATACACTACCAATCGTTTCTCTAGTTGCAAACTAGATCCATATATCTGCTAGATATTAAGATGTTTCAGGCTAAACAATGAAGTTTGCAGAAACAAGTAATGCGGTGGAAATGCAAGCATTCAACAAGTTTCCTTATCAGTAAAATTCCTAAAGTAAAAGCTTGGGTGGGTGGGGGGGAATCTGTGAAGATAAACTCCCGCCAAGGCTACTGATGATACAAAGTTACTAATATAGAAATTGAGAAATATTTGACATACTCTAAAAACAGTTTCTCCCTCTAAAAATAAAGAGGAAACGCATTTGCCAACACAGAAAGTTGGTTCTTAAAAATGATAATCACAAGGGAGGCATTTCTAAAAATACTTGACTTCTGGAATAGCAATAACCCTTTCAAAGCAGGTTTTGGTCATGTCTCACCAAGAACAAGCAAACGGGAGGGTGGGGGGGACATTAAGTTGATAATGGACTCCTGCTTTATTTGTTTCTATCACAAACTGTTGTTTACACAGTTAAAGATCTACAACCCAAACTACCACATACAACAGTCACTTCCAGTCATTAAAAGCATCTGACACAGATAAGGTCCCAAGGATTTTCTAATACATTTACAATGACAGCTATTCTAGCAACCAGTTCAAAGGTTTGGGATCATTTGCATTCGCATTCTATACACACGTTATTTACATGGGTTGGAAAGGGAAGCCTCAGCAAACCGCATTCTATTTTGTTACTTTTGAAGCCAACAATTCAAGAACTTGGGGGAGAGGGAAAAGTACGTAAGCAAGCCATTTTTTCCAAATAGTTCGGAATAGTTCATGTTGTACAATAACGACAAGCTTAAACAACCTCTAGATCACATTATAGTGGAGCGGAAGTGAACATGACGGGAGGGGAAAACCCGACTTAAAAAACGGGCAGGCAGGCAAATTTACAAACCTTCAATTAAAGGAATTTAAGATGAACTTCTCTCCAACACCCTCCCTTACTCCCCACCCGATTCCCCGTCTCCTCGGGGAGGTCTGTGTAAATGTGACTCATGACAAATTTTCTTTTTAAGAAATGAAAGACACACCCTCTGGATGGAATTGACATAATCGCCCCCACCCCACCGCACCCTCCCCCGACAGACACACACCCCGCTTTTCCTCTCCCGTCTGCTACTTCTCCCTAGCCTCACGCTGGTGGCTTTGCTGTCCCTTCCGGCCCGGCCAGGGCCGGGGGCGCTGGGCAGACGCGCGGCCCGCGGGGAGCTGCCGAGGGGCCGAGCCCGCGGGGAGGCGCGCGACCGGGGGCTGCGGGCTGCGGGCTGCGGCGGGCTCGGGCTCCCTCCCCTCTAAGGGTTTCGACCACCAGCGCCACTTCCTGTATCACAGCCCAACTCCCTCTGCCCTGCCACTTGCTCTCCAGGGCTGGGGTTGAAGGTGGGGTTGGGGTTGGGGTTGAAGCGGAGGCTAGGCAGTTCCCCACCCCGCCCAGTGGGCTGGTCACTCCGGCGGCCAGCCGCGGGTCCTCGGGCCGACCCGCACCCGCCCGCGCTCCTCACCTGTATGTAGTTGTTTTCACAGTAGTCCGCCACCCGGGTCAGGTTCTGGTAACTCTCTATCAGCGCCCTCTTGCCAGACGGAATCTCCTCCTCTAGTAACATCTGCAGCTCTGCCATTTTCCACCCCTCTGCATCGCTTCCTCTCGCGTTAAAGAGACAGCGGCAGCCCGGTCCGCGGAGGCACCCAGCACCTCACAGCCCGGATACAAACCGCCTACCCGCCCTCCCGCCTGGTATTGTGGGACAGTACCTCCTCCTCTTCCTCCTTGCTCTCCCTACCCGCTCCGCGCAGCCGCCCCAACCACGTCTTCTCGCGATCATTCCTAACTCCCAAGCAACGAGATTACCCACGGGCTTCTGGGAACTGTAGTCTCGGACAAGCTAGGCTACCTAGCCTAGCGGGGGGGAAAAAAACAAAACCTGGAGGAGCGTGGTTAGAGAAGTTTGACCTAGGATGGGGATTTTAGGTCTGGCCTTTTCTGACGGCCCGATAGATGGCGCGACAGGATGATTCTACATAGTACACCCAAAGCACTCCCAAGGCTGTGCAACCCGAGGAATTTTAAGAAATGTCAGTCATTCAGAGCCATCTAGTCTGTGACTAGTATTAAAAAGGGCTATCACCTGGAAAACTCCAAATATTCACAGGTACTCCCTGACTTAAGATGTATTCGAGTTAAAAGATTGCACTTTGGCCGTCTCCTTTTTGTGATCTGTTTTCGTACATTTACTTAAAATCAGTAATAACTCTATAATTGGTTGATTGAAAGAAAAGAAAGAACGCTAGTGGCACTGTCTGGTAAGCGTTCGACTTTAACTGCAAGGCCACCAGCCGCATTGTGCACTATGGGATCGTAATGAGTCGGGACCAATTGGATGGCAATGAGTTATCATTAGTTATACCACATGCCCTTGTTAGGTGCCCTCCAATTGCTTCTGACCCTACACAACAGAACTAAACACTGGCCCATCCTGCACCATCTGCATCATTTTTTACGTATGTACTATTGTTAGAGCCACTATGGTCAGTTCGCATAATTGAGAGCTTTCTCCTTTTTTATTGGCCCACTACTTTACCAAGCAGGATGTTCTCAAGAGAATAGAAACACCCCCCCACCCCCCAC
>NW_022111361.1:625471-629878 GCF_000313985.2 Echinops telfairi | reverse complement strand
CATGTATAAAGCATGTAAGGCAAAGTCTTGCTATCCATGCATCTGGCTATCCTTCTAATACAAAATGGTTTGTTCTTCTGGTCAGTCCATGGTATCGTTAAGACTCTTCATCAACACCATAATTCAAATGCACTGTTTTTCTTTGGTCTTCCTTATTCATTGTCCAGCTTTTGCATACATAGGAAGCTTTGCATACAACATGGCTTAGGTCAGGCACACCTTCCTTCATCCTCAAAGTGACATTCAAACATTTTAAAAAGTATTGATATAGTGGCTGCAAAATTGAGCTCGAACAGAGCAATGGTTGTGTGGCTATTGGAGGACTGGGTAGTGTTTGGCTCTGTTGTTTGTGTACACAGGGTCCCTGAGAGTCAGAATCAATTTGGCAGCACCAAACAGCAATGGTACATAACTGTTGATCTTTCCAGCAGGTACACAATGAGTAGAGAACACATTCTTGGAGAACCTCAGACTCCTACAAAATTAGTTTAGATTTTTTAAAAATTAGTTTAAATATTTCATTCCAAGACACTTCATTGGAATTGGGTGATCACAGACTAGAATATAGGGAAGCAGTATGACACAGTAGATCCAGAGGTCAGAGTTATCACCCTCCGCAACCACTATGTGACTACATTTTACCTAAATAAATAAATAAGTGAAATACACGGAAGAGTTACCTGACAGTCTGTTGCTCTTAGGGGCCATTGAGACAGTTCGGACTCACAGCGACTCTAGGTACAACAGGAACAAAACACTGCCCAGCACCGTGCCGTCTCAGAAATGTGTGAGTCCACTGTTTCACCCACTGTGTCAATCCATCTTGTTGAGGGTCTTTCTCTTTTCGTGCCGCCCCTTTACTTTACGAAGCATGATGTTCTTCTCCAAGGACTGGTGTCTCCTGATAATATGCTCAAAGTACGTGAGATGAAGTCCCTCCAACTTTGCTTCTAAGCACCGTTCTGGCTGTACCTCTCCCCAGACAGGTTTGGTTGTTCTTTTGGCAGTCTGTGGTACTTTAAGCGTTCTTCTTCCAGTGTTCTTAATAAAAAGAAAGAAAAAGAAATTACCCCGAGTCCACTCTGCCACACAGCGACCCCATGTATTGTAGGGTAGAACTGTTCGCCATTTTTCCAAAGGCTGTGATCATTAGGAAGAGAACTCTAGACCTATCTACCGAGGTGCCTCTGGGTGGATTTGAACCACCATTCTGTCAGTAGCTGAGTGCTTAACCATTCCCACCACCCAGGGATTCCCCCAAGGTTGTATCAAAACCAAATGCACTGCTATCAAGTCAATGTTGACGCATAGCAACCTTGTATAGACTGTCCGTCTTCATAGGACCAGACAGCCTTACCGTCATTCTCCATTGACTTTGCAGTTAGCAGGCCAACCCATAATTCAGGGGTCCTTCTAGGGCTTCTATAGGTTTCCATTATTTTTTCTCCTAGTTTTCTTTCCAAATTAACATTATCACCTCGGAGCTCCCAGCAAGAGGAGGAGGATTCATTCAGCCCTCCGTCCATGAAGTTTAGCAACTCTCACACAAGACAAGAGGACTTCTGAGGACAGGATGAATGTTAAATCAGGCTTCGATTTTTAATGTAATTTATGGGGTGCTTCTTATAGTCTAGAGCCATAATATTTCTAACAGAAAAGACTCATAGGCCAATAAATCTAATTCTTAATTTAATGTAGAGGAAAAGATCTTTCTTATACTCCTAAACCAAGCCACTGCAAAATACCAGTGTGATTTTCATTTAGAACAAGTCATCATAAAAAATTTATTAAAATTTTGCAATGAATTAAAAAGGTAAAGTACTTAAGATGCTAAGAGACTATAACTTTCGGGTGAAATTTCTCCCCCTTCCCCCTTTTCTTCTTCTTTTCCAGGAGCTGCAACATTTGCGGCATAGTTTGGATAAATTAATCTCTTGTTAATTTTGGAAGCTGCTGAATTGACACATCCTCCTCCACCTCCCTTCCTCAACGTCACTAAGCCGCCGCAAGCCTCCGTGACAATCAGAGCAGTATCTGAAGCACGTGTCTGGGCCAACAGAACAAGCACTGTGCCTCCTCACTGGGAGCTAGCGACAGCCTTCTCTGGACTTTGTCCCCAAACTAACCCAACAGTTTTATAAATCCCTTAGTGGTGCTTCTGTAATTCCACTTTGCCTCACTGAACTCTCATACAGCCAAACTCGAATATAGCTGAACAACATTTTAAAAAATTCTAAAGTTACCATTTTTCTTTCACTCACTCACTCACTGCCATCAAGTCAATTCCTACTCATAACAACCCTGTGGGCCAGAGGAGAACTGCAGCTGTGATTTTCTAAGATTAATAAACCTCTATGGGAGCAGAAAGCCTCATCTTTCTCCCCTAGTTTTTCGTTAGATGCATGTTAATAGAACGCAATTCAAACAAGTCTAAGGAAAAAGAAAAGAATAATTTTACTATGAAAATTCAGAGCTTACTCACAGAGCAGTTTATTGTACTGTGGTGGCGTGCGTGCTCCTGTGACGGGAGAAGCTATGTCACTGGTATTTCAAATTCCAGCAGGGTCATCCAAGGTAAACAGGTTCCAGCAGAGCTTTCCGACTGAGCACTGACTATCAAGAACTAAGCTGTGCACTTCTGAGAAGTTAGCCACTGAAAACCGTGTGCACAGCAGGAGTCCACTGTCAGGTACTGAAAGCCCCCTTGAGTAGCAGCACAAGCTTGTCATCTATAGTGCCAGAGGGTAAGCCCCGCAGGTCAAGAGGCACTCAAATACTCCTAAGGAAGTGCTGCCTTCTTAGAGTAGAGCCAACCACTGTGACGTGAAGTACAACTTTTGGGAACTTCACTTGCTGGTGAAGTTAAAATGACTTAAAATGAAAATAAGCAGCTACAAACATCAATTACTAATCAGAACTTGCAATGTGCGAAGTATGACTCTACGAAAATTAGAAGCCATCATAAATGAAATGAAATGCATGAATGGATTTAGTGGGCTGAAATGAACTGGTATCAGCCACACAGTTTACTATGTTAGGGATGACAAGCTCAAGACCAGTGGCATTGTATTCATTGTCAAGAACACATCTCGAGATCTACCTCAAACTAAAATGCTGCCTGTGATCATGTCTATCCCACTACAAGGGAATCCAGCTAATACAAATCATGGGGTAGAACCAAGAAATAAGGTGCATGGAACACATCGGTTTTGCTATCCTGCAAATGAACCACAAAACAAGCCAGAGAAGGGGGACCTCAGGTCCCTTAGAAAGACGAGCTCAGAGTGAATCGCATCCTTTGGAACAGGGTTACCTGCGCTGAATACCTCCTCGACTCAGAAGGCAGAGCCCTGCAATACCAGCAGCAGAATCATGAGGCTGGCAGAAGTCTGTGTACAGAGGGTTTTCCCTTTCCACAGAGCAAGAAAGCTTAACACCTTTGGGCAAAAGACTTGCTGGCAGAGTAGGATTTCTCTGACTACTTGGTGGAGATAGGTTTACAAACCTACAGCGCTAGAGCTGTGTACCTTTCCCCTGAGGCTTACTAGTAGACTGTGTGGCTTCTGGGAAGTTATCAGAAAAACGAACATCTTTGTAACATTTGCCAAGCAAAACAGAGGCCAGGTCAAGGGCTTGAGAGAAGCTCATCTACAGACAAAGCTTAGAACAGGTTGCCCAGAATGAAGAACTGCATCCTGAAGATTCCTGAACCTGAATAGTGAGTGGCCTGTGATTACAGTCTGTGAGTTCTGTGTGTAGTCGGGACGCCAAAGGAGCAACAGCTTCAGTCAACTTCAGAAAAGGCCGGAGGGAGAGCGTGTTTGATCTCCATCTCATAGGAACCAGCCATGGGCTGTTCATCGTGATCCTCCTCTTTACTTGTGAAGTTTCAGGTCAGACCCCCTTCCTCCATGCCATTTCTAACGTGCCCTGGTAGGAAGGTAGCCATTGCATCTAGATGATCAAATTTAGTGGCCTCTAATTACAACCATCTCTATCTCTGCCTGTTCCGTGGTCATGCTTCCTCCTCCATTCCTGATTGATTAATGTGAGTCTTCTCTCGTTTTCTTGTGGTCAATTTAACTAAAGGTTTGTCAATTTTATTGATCTTTTTAAAGAACCAACTTTTAGGTTGGCTTATATTTACTAGCATGCTAATTTTATTACTTTGCTTTTCCTTAGTTGGGGTTTAGTTGTTTTGGGGGTTTTTTTTCTGCTTGAAATCAGTTTATTAAACATTTTGGGACTGAAAACAAATTTGGATAAAAGCAAGTCTGTGCTAAAGTCATTTTTTGCTGTGTGCAGAAATGCAAATAAAATGTGCATCACTTTGTTTTTAAATCATTTTATTGGGGCTCGTACAATTCTTATCACAATCCATACATACATCCATTGTGTCAAGCACAT